>NC_088862.1:25183060-25483060 GCF_963853765.1 Magallana gigas
AGATTTAAAAAACCCCAAATAAAATTCCAAAATATATATGAAGTATTTCAATCGTTTTAATGATGATTGCAGAAAGAAGCTTCAATGCCTCATTATCATTCACATTCATTTGAAAAAAGGAGAGATATTTATTCAAACACAGACTTAGTCTATATCAGGCGCCCTCGAGACGAGAACAATCACACAGTCAGCTTTTTTCCCATTGCTCACGAATAGAAAAATCCTCAAAAACACAGAATATTTAATTTTTTTGACTTGTCAGTAAATTAAAGAAAAGAAAGTAAGAAACTTGTTAAGAAGCGTCTAGAAGAATAAAACGCACAGAAAACCTCAATCAGGGCCGCCTTCAAGACGCGACTAACACCGGATTAGAATTATAGATAATTGAATAATAATGCCATATAATTTGACATTTTTTGTTCTGTTCAGATGCAATCTAAACTACCGTCGAGGTCTCCTCAGCTGAAGACATAAAATCTTTCAATCCCCTCTAAAGAATGTGTGTAAAGGGTGGTATAATGAAATGTTACATAGATGTATGTACATTCGATGTGTACTTTCTTTTGTTCCGGTAGTTTGTCCTTGTTTCAACAAGCGGGAGGGGGGGGGAGGAGTTCCAAGTTTGTGGTGTTATATGCTATAACAGTTGTAAAACTATTTTCTTATTATTCAGACCCGCTGTTTTGTAAACTTTGTAATGATGGCATACATACTTAACTTATTGGTTCATTAATGTATATGTATTTATAAACTGCTTGATTGTTGTGTAAATAAGGGAAATGATTTAAATTTGTTACCAAACTGTAAATATTGACTTAATCTATAAACCACTCGACTTTTACTTGAAACGTAGAAACTTGAAACATTTGAATAAAAATGAAAAATTCGCAAATAGATTTTTTTTCAAACAGAAAAAAATAATTTAATCAACAGGGCAATAAAATTGTTCGACGCCGTAGATAAAAACACAAACATCAAATCCAGAAATTAATGTATATTGGTGTGTTTGCATTAAAAAAATGGGAGTTTATGAGAGTAATTTAGTCTGCCAGTTCATTCATGGTCCAGGATTAAAGGGAAATCCTCAAGATTTACAGATTAGAGTTTTTCAAAGTCACTAGTCCAACACGAATCGAGACTTAACGAGTATCCGTATTATTTGAAGAGTCCATTAGCAAGAGCCGTGTACCGTCGGTAAGGCTGCCATTTTCTCTCCCTTGATTCCGCAGAAGATAACAGTTCGTTTGTGAGACCAAGTCCCCAAATCCTATAATTTATTTTTTTCTCTTCCTTTCACAAGCTTTGATGTGTTTTTCTTTTGAAAGTTGCCACAAATTAAAGAATTATCATTAGAAATCGTTTGTTAAAAGGGTTTTTAATGTTTGACTTTTTGCCCCTCTCTTATCATTACTTCAAACGACATTTGCTGATATTTTTTTTCAATATTTAATTTGAATTTCTTTTTATAAAATGAAATGTGAAAATTAGACTCTATCGTAATACACACAAACCTTCAGAATCCATTTCAACAAAAAACAGTTAAAATCGATGTGATTTGTCAAGCATTACCCGCCTTGTTTTTTTTATTTTGGGCTTAGGATAAACAGATTAAATAAGCAACGTTTCGCATAATAGTATTAAAGCTAATTCCTAATACATGATGTGCAATAGGTGATATAAGATTTAAGCTTCGAGACCTGAATATCGATGAGAGCATACATTCCAAATGTAAGAAACGCTGTAAAATTTCAGATTGTACATACTGTAGAAAAAAAATTTGACCATAGAATGATACAAAACCTATATACATGTACATGTATGTCAGCTTCAAAGTATACTTACCAGTTTTTGTATTGCTATCTTAATTAGTCTCCTAAAGAGGAAAGAGCGCGAATCTAGCCCCCCCCCCCCCCTGGAAAATTTACATGTTCCTCGGAATACCCCACTCCCCAACAAACATAAATATCCCTCGGAAACCCTTCCCCCCCTCCCCTCCCCGAAAATTTTTCTGGATCCGCACATCGTATATTAAATTCAAAGTTATGATATTTCTAAATAGTAGTTTATAGCCAAGAAAACTTCATCTGGGAATTTAAGGTAGATCTGATGGGTTATGTGCAATGTTAAACCTCCGTAACACTTAACACTGTTCAATTTTTGATCAAAGATTATCGCATCTTAAAACTAGATGGGATACGATGCTTTTGCATTTGTATATCTTTGAGATATCGATATTTGTGTAAATCTTTTGATTAATTTATACGATCGTTTATCGGATATGCAGGGCATGAAATCAATAAAGTAGCGTTATGTTTTGGCAGCCACCATATTGTTCAAGTATGTAGTTTTATTTTACGGTTGATTTCATTGTTGTTGTTGCAATCCTTTTCGAGAATATTTTGCCAATGGCTTTTCATGATTTGACTTCAAGCACAAAAGTCCCTGTACTTCTAATCATTCTAAACTCCTATTCTAGTTTGCGTCATAGATGCATGTATAGTGTGGCTATATAAGGATATATACATGTACTATGTACATAGATCTCTATCTCTTTGTAAAGGAGAATATTATTAGTCTCTGACGTCAGAATTGGAGCCTCGTAATCGAAGTATTCAGGCTCGGTGGGTTCCAACTTGTATTTTAACTATCCATGTCACGTGATTGTATCTGCGATTCATGTGCACGATCTTTGAATATGATTATAAGTATATTTAGTTTATCTATCAAATAAGGAAGATAACGGAAAACGATCGTTTTCCTTAATCTAAGATTGTCAAATAGAATCAGTTCATGGAATTATAATGAAATAAAAAATATCGCAGTTTCCCGAAATCTGTTAGGCGAAGTAAGGAAAAGGACGAAACCTGATTGTTTTAATTACAATGGCTGATCGAAATTTGCATTTAAATTATTAAATCTTCATTTTTATATTGAAACATGTTTGGTTTTTCAAAAATGTTCAAAATCTGACATCCCCAAATTAGCAAAATTTATTGATAATGACATTGATTAGTGACAGATACACGAGATTTTACCACGCTGTTTTTGAAATATGAACATGCAGTTCAAGGCAATGCTGATATCAAAGACATATTTAATTAAATCAATAATTAAAGTGCACCTATTGTCAAGGACAACGCCTAATTGTTTTAGCATTTTTGAAAACCAACGATCAGTTTAAAAATATATACAAGGACATTGAAATTTCGGAAAATGACCACATCAATAATTTCTCAGAAGCTGACGTTCACAAAGGCACTTTGATGATTTTTTTTCTTCAATAAAATGAAATTTGAATTTAAATTCTTTAACTATTACATTCTAACTATATAAAGCCTTTAATTTCCTTAATTTGATTAAATTTCAAATTCCCAAAATTTTAATTTTTTTGGAGATTACTTAATTAAAGTACAACTTTACATTCTCTCTCTCTCTCTCTCTCTCTCTCTCTCTCTCTCTCTCTCTCTCTCTCTCTCTCTCTCCTGAGATTCTTTTTATTTTTTTCAGTAATTAATTTATTAATTTTATTAATTTTTTTTGGGAGAAAATTATAAGTAGTTTGATACGAAAGAAGCTGAAGCTAACATTGATAATTGGTTTCAAAATACGTGTTTTATTAAGATAAATATATTTCGAATGATCATATGCTAATTATGGTTGAAAGGTTTATTTTGAATAAGCAACGAACGATGTACTTTAAAAACAAATTCCTTTTTGTTGAAAAATATTCATTGTTTACTTTACAAACATCATTTATTGATGGAACACATTTCAGATTGTAAAGATATTTCATACAAATCAGAATTTTAGCTATTCTCGTCAGAAAACTGTCGTCAAAGTTTTTGAGAAACAAGACTTCATATTGTAATTATCTAAAAGCAACCCTCGCTGTACATCCATTTTTTCTTGTTTTTGAATCTACGAAAACATGTCCGGACAAAAAAAAATACGACAAGCATCTTGCTTGAGCTCAATCATATTTTTATTAGCAATAGCTGATTCCTAGCGCCAATGGATAATTGGACAGACCAAAAGGAATTTTTTTTTTGCCTGTTGGCATCAGCCCTTCTCGGTTAACTCTATAGGATATTCTGATAAATCTCCACTCAACAAGAACAAGCTATAACTAGAAGTGGTTCTCCCTAGCCCTACATTTAGTTAATAGGAGTTTTCTTATAGAACGCAAGGCCATGCATCCCCCCCCCAGTAGAAACTTCTTACGGCCTTGCAGCAAGTTAGATTTTTTATTTGTTTAATTTTTTTTTTTCGTTTTTTTTTTCTTCGCCTGCAGGGTTCGGGGATCATTGTGCGCTCAGAGTATTATAATTTAATCAGGGGGAAATTGGAAGCGCTGTGTTGATTTGATTAAAAATGCGATAAGGATGGAAAGAGTAATTAGATTAAGGCTTCTGTAGCCTCGACTAATCTACTTTTTAATTAATCTGTTTTTTTTAAACGTCTTTTTAATGCTGTTCTTTTCCCCGAAAATTACAAAGAACATTCGTATTTTTGTCAAATTTCATCATCATCATCATCATCATCATCATCATCGTCGTCGTCGTCGTCATCATCGTCATCGTCATCATCATCATCATCTTATAGCTTTGCAAAATCCACGAAATATATTAACAATTTGTTTAGGCAGATTATAAAATGAAAATATTGATCATACTAATTAATCATCAACATTTATCTATTATCATCATTAATTCATCATCATTAGTCTCATCACGTTGTTATCATCTCCATTAATAAAAGATTACTATATTTTACTGTAATAAAAAAAGGAGTGTTTTTTTTTTTGGGGTAGCAATTATGAATCCGAACACATAACACGTTTTAGTATTATGATGAATATTTCATGCGACGCAATGCATGCAGTGCGTTTCTCTCGCTAACACAAACCTTGGCAAAGCATACCATAGCTTTTCAATGTCATAATTTCTTTGATAAAGCTTTGTGCACGGGAGCGCTCGATCGAGCTCTATATGAATTTTTTTCTTATCTTTCAAGCTTTTATCAGGGGACGAAAAAAGGTTTTAACGCCCAGAGTTACATTTTTCATCATAAAAAAAAATTAACATCACAAGTTTTTCGACTAGGGATTACATATTTTGCCTATCATTTTTACATTATAATGTTAAAAATGTAACATATTTTCTTACAATAAAAGTTTTTTTTTTCGTTAACAACGGAGGTTGTGTAATACACGCAATGATATACTCTATATCCTTGAAATTTCTTTTTTTTTTTTTTTAAATATATCGTGCGTTGCACCAATGAACAGGGAAATGGTTTAGAAATGGAGAAATTTTGTCGATTTAAAAGTGATGGAGTGCTCGACAAAATAAAAAAAAAGAACCCAAAACTACTTCTGCCTTGCCGTAACTAATTGTAAACACGGGGGCATGTTCTTATTTTATGAGGTAATGAAGAGAAGGAAAGATTTAACCAATCATCGGGCGCCCAGATCCCTTATCTCGAGTCTCTATCAAAAATCGGCGTATGACTGTATGTATGTTTAATCCAACGAGAAAGAGAGAGAGACAGAGTGAATAGGAGAGGAATATTTTCACTCGGGCACTCAAATCGTACAATGTCGGAGGACTCGTTAATTCCGACCGCAGAATGCTAATGACTGGCAATTAATAGTGGCTCAACATTTGCATAATTCGTGGGACCTGCCTTGAGAGAGAGAAAGAGAGTAGAAGGGGATAAAACAGATCGACATGTTATTGTTTCGAGAAGACAATACGAAATGCTAATCTCGGAATATTCAGTGTGCGTGTGTTCGCCGTGGCTGATGCACATATCATAACGATATATATATACTTACTAGACAACCTATTATATAGAAAGCACGTGCTGGTGTATATTACAGTCTGCTACTGACCATTCCAATCGCTTCATAACCTTCCTATAGGACACCCATAGTATAACATCAGCGATGAACCTTTCTACAGTATATACCCTCTGTCTCTACTTCCTTGGGATTTTACTAAAACACACAACAGGTAAGAGAAAAATATATATAAACGTACGTGAAAATGGAAATCATTTTTATTTTTTATGGGTATCGAATACCATCGACTTTCAGTCATTATGTGTACTTCTTTCATTATTGTATTGTGTCAAATGAGAGAGAGAAAATGTCAAACGTTTTCTCGAGATCTGGGTTCCCCTAATTTAACCTTATAATAAACGACCATGCTGGCTTGGTCATGTAGATGGTATTTCGTGAGAGATACCTGTCCACAATAAAGGTATATAGACAGGCAAAGAGACCGTTTTTCTTGATGTGTCATTCTTGTCCATAATTCATCATTCGCCACGCATTGTTTAAAAAGCGCCCATTGTTGTTTTGTACAACTAACGATCGAAAAAAAAAAATAAAACAATAAGATTAAAGAGACCGATTTCATACTGTGGAGACTGGAGTCTGTTTTGTTCGTACCTTTAATGAACCGTAAAAAATTCAATAATCAACACACAAATGAAAAAAAAAATTCTTTGACACAAAAATCCGATGAAGCAATCACAGAGTGATAATAATGAGCAACAGAAAAGAATTTTTTGGCTCAGTCTCATAGCACAATGGGAATTTATTACGTTGAAATGCAATGGGCGGGCCTTTCGCTCTCGTAGTGATTTTTTCATCAATGGAATCGGTAAATATTGTTTATTTACTTAGTGGCGCGTTGTGATTTCCCACTGGGCTGTTTTATGGGGGGCTATAAAGAGTCTTTTCTCTCCCACCCCCCACTCCATTGTAGGTCGTTTAGTGGGTTAGATGGCCCTCTTCGGGGTACGTTGATTGGATTAAGAGAGTTAAGTGAAAGCGATTTTTCCTAGAGCAAATATATCTGTTACACTGAACTGCCGATTGAACACAAACGCCTTGTGTGGTATTTACACACATATATATCTGATCTTTACGGAATGTAAGAGAAAAAAACAAAACATAAAACAATGAGGACAGCCCCCTTGCTCATGATATAGAACGAACTCAAACGAACTTTTGATCTCACTGGTAAATAAAAGATTATTAGAATATTGAAGAAAAGACAAAAGCAAGTCAGACGTCAGACACGATGATAAACTATGACACCCATTACAAAGACTTAACTCCATGCATTTTACGAGTACTACATAAATAGTTTTACTAGAATGCGAAAAAAAATATAAATACATATGAAAAAATAAAAATGAAAGCAAATTTTGAATCGCACATAATATAACTCATTAGGTCGCGACATTATTAAGATTTGTATATTTTCTCCAAAGATGCAAAGATTTTAATGCATCAGTGCTGTATTTCGTGACAAATTGATACATCAAAGTCAAAAGTCAAACCCACAAATCAATTCCCCAAAACAACTTTATTAAAAAAAAATATATTGAGAGACATGGAGTGTTTTGTGTTTTATGTATAATGTAGGTTTATCGACTTTTTTTGCCCTTCGGAACCAGAACGGTTATAATTTCAACCCGTCGCCAGTTCATAAGCTCTTTCTATTTTCGCAAAAAAAAATGCAACAACATTTTTTTTTTGGGGGGGGGGGTTGTGGGGTTGTTTTAAGACAAATTCCCAATACATTCCTAGCCTCGTATCCCCACTAACTTCTTTTTAGAAAAAAAAGAATAGAAAACAAAATAGGAAAAGAAAAAATACATACAGGAACCAATTTTATTCCGATATAGTCGTCGATGTTTATACACACGGAATTTTTCCCCTGGTTTTGTTTGTTATGAAATTTGCATGCCTCAGTATCAAATGTGGCCAGGCTCTAATGCAAGACGCATGTAGCAAGTATTTGATCCTAGGCCCAGACAGCATTGGGTCTCCATCATAGCTCAACTTCAGCAGAAAATATTCTCTTTGAGGATACTAGCATGGAAGCCAACAGATATATATATATACGCGCTTCTCGCTTCGTGGGCCCGAAATCAAAATAGCGAGGACTCCAATATCATTGATTCTGTAGTTATTGACAAGTGCATGCATGATTTTGTTTGATGTGTCGGAAATTCTCTTTTTTTTTTTTTATTTGTTATCAAAATTGTCGCTGAATAAAAATACACTCCACTTAGTTTAAAAAGTATCTAAATAAAGTTAACAAAAAAGTAATATGAAGAAAAATGCAGAAGAACAAGATGAAAGAAAATTCTGAAACCGATTATTTTTTAAAAAGCCGGAAACACGAAAAAAACGTGTACATTAATACAAGTTCCCATCGCAGCGCGATGTTGTACACTTATTCATGAAAAGCTATATACAAACTAGGCACAGATTAGAAAATGCATGTATAAAAACTCTAATAAGCTTCTGAATAAGATGTTCTGCTGTCAAGAGGGGGATCGACGCGGTTATCATAGCGAAGACGGTGATTGGAAAAGGGGGGGGGGGGTTGCCAACCTCTGAAGGACAAGCTTCTATAACCGCCATCTCGACGCCAAAGTCTTTAGTTAATTAGTAGATTACTGATAATAAATCGCGCATAATCAAGGCCATAGCGCGCTCTTCACACAATAAAGCTCATCGAAGTAGGATCGGAATCAATACAGAATTTGGCAGTTATTGCAAGATGGATTTTCTCGTCTCCAGTTTCTTGTTCGATTTGATTTGGGGTTGGGGGGTTAGGGGGTTGGGAGATGGATCTTGCAGTCCTGATATATTTGGCTTGAGGATCCAGTTTTGAAAGATGTTAAATCTTGCAATTAAATTTCAATATCCTGAAAATCCAGTTTTGAAAATAATAAGAAAGGGAAAAAAATCGAATAGGAAAAGATGTTGAAACGAACAAAACACCATGCCTTTAATGTTTTTAACTCTTGCAAAGCATGTGGAAGCAAAAATAAAAACATTCACAGAAAAAGAATTTTCCATTCATGTTTTTGTAACTCATTAAACAGACGACAGATAAAAATGATTATGTGATAATTTCCTGAGTGAATACGGAACAAAATCACGCAAGCTCTCGTCTCGCGCGCGAGGACGAGATCTTTCATCTTCAATAGGAAATGAGAAGACTCAAGCGTGCGTTCGGTTTACTAGATCTCGCTGTAAATTATACAAATTTACATAAAAAACTGATGTTCGTTTTAAATTGTTTATGAAACATTGCTTCGTACCGCTACTGTGTGCATTTGTTTCTTGTGGAAAAGGAAATTATATTGAAAGGTTGTTCAGGAAATAACAAGCCAAAAAATAAAACAGAGAAAAGAAAAGAAAACTTAGTTCACTGAAATTTAAGGATTTCCTAGCAATGTTGCCAAACTGATGATTATGCGTTAAACTAAGCGAGAATTGAAACAATGCAATGGGCGCTAATTGAAAAGTACAAGGCAAATAAGCTAAAGGGAAAAGTACAACACATAGGTATATAATGCTGACCCAAAAGACATCGCAATTAAAGAATTCTATGTTGAATATCTTTATGAATTTACTTGTAAACATCTGCGACAGTATTCTTTTGAATTTAGAAGCGGAAATAAATAGTTATTAGATATGCATTCAGACCACGTATTGTAAGAGATTGATAGCTTCTGTGATGAAATAGAAAGAACATCTGCTGCGTAGAAATACATGTAAATAAATATAAATAATTGCACAAGAATTATTAATGTATGATAATTACATATGTGCGCGTAGCAAAAAATGAACCGTCAAGCCAGAGCAACACACACACACACACAAGACATAAATTGGAAAATATTTTTTATTTTAAAGTCAGTAGAACTAGTCTGAAATAGTTATCGCGTGAATCATGAAAACACTAGGACAAGCAGAGATGATATTACGGATCCCAAATATCATATTTAGAAAAATGACACAGAGAGAGAATATGTCCTTGTAATGAGAAGATAGAACTAACGCGCAGACCACTGGAATATTAAATGAATCCATAAATGATGTATTATAAAGTAAACAGAGCGTGACGTGATTTTATATAAGCCTCATAATTCTTAGTTGCACACGCTTCGATTAAGATGTCGTAGATTTTATATAATTCCGTTGATGCTTTTAAATGATGGGGGATATGATGGCTCAATTTAAATATATACTCTTGCTTCTATCTCCATTCATTCATCAAAGATATCAAACTGATAAGTTTTTCCCCCTTTCAAATCTTAAAGAGAGAGAGAGAGAGAGAGAGAGAGAGAGAGAGAGAGAGAGAGAGAGAGAGAGAGAGAGAGAGAGAGAGAGGGGGGGTGATCATGTACATGGCTGTATAAGACATTATAAAACTTCATAAGCTCGTAGATAAACATTTAATTCGTCTATACATGCCCTTTGTTTTCATGTACTTTAAAAGGCTCCCATACGAGGAAAAATTGTCGTTCAATCGGGGGATCTAGATCGATTCGCCGATAAATCTATTGTGTTCATTTCCGAATGTCGCCATTCGGAATTCTGGACCCGACGGAAATCACTGCTTGTCTCGTGTCAGACCGAATTTTCTACGCTAAGATAAACCAACAAATTGGAGGGGGGAAATTTGTGAAGGCTTTTCTATAATCTGTCCGTCTAAACAATGGATCCGAGAGGGTCTAAAATTTAAATGGCCTTTCTTTAAATACGACGAAGCAACCATTTGTATTAACTTAGGGACTGAACCCTGATATGTTCAACATGTTAAAAAGCGATAAACATCTACAAACTGGTCACCTAGGTCCTTCGGAAAGATAAACGGCGCAGAGAAATACAAAGACTTGTCTCGGATTTCCCAGTGTTAAGCTTATCTTTGACCCATCGAGGAATTTCGAAGGGAATAAAATATTTTAAAAGTAAATTCATAACTCAACAAGTTTTTGAAGGGCATTATAAAGAGCGGTTTTGACAGTTTTAATGGTTTCAAGTTTAATATTGTGGGATTTGGTTGTTTAATAACGAAATGGCTCTCTCTCTCTCTCTCTCTCTCTCTCTCTCTCTCTCTCTCTCTCTCTCTCTCTCTCTCTCTCTCTCTCTCTCAATGTTGGAAAGTGGTTGTGACAATTTTAATGGTTTTTAAATTTTATATTGTAGGATTTGGTTGTTTAATAACGAAATATTCTCTCTCTCTCTCTCCCTCTTTTTTTTTTCTTAATGATAATTTATTCCAGATTTTTTTAGTTTATCCATATGTATGCCCGGCGGCCTTGCATGTCATCTTTCTCTCTCATTACAATGCATAATATAACATGCCACCGCATGACAGAATACCGCTTCCTTAATTTGTGCAGGTGCGATTTATGGACACGTGCTTTGGAGGATTTCTCAAAAATGTCCTATGTTAATTTGCATTTGGGAGCATGTCGTCAAAGCAATTACCACCAATACACACATACTTATCTCGTCAAGAATTGATAAATAAAACAATATTGCTTTTCTCTTCGTCCTTTATGTAACTAGGTGGAGAAATGCGTTGTAAAAAGGCGCCATAAATACTGGTAATAAATTGTTTCAATACTGGAGAAAAATATTCGATTTCTTCATTCTATGAGAAATGTAACACGAGAATTAATATAAAATAATATTGGATTTTACGGATGTTTTATCATTAATTATCGCGTATTTTACATGTCGTAAAATGGTCGGAATTCTATGTCATAAAATCAATTATCGCACAAAACATATCTATCTCGTCAATGCTACTGAAGCATTGTGTCTGTATTTGTTTTAGGAGAGCATGTCGTATATACAACTGCCACAAAGCATTTATCTTGTCAAAGCTAGCTATGAAGATCGATTTCTCTTGACAAAATACCGAATTTCGGCGATGTTATTTCATCAATAAAACGTATGAGACTTTTTTGACAAGCAAAATGCTTAATGAATTGGCATTAATCTCTCTTAGATGATTATATGCTCGAACACTCCCTCGGTCTTAATTCGTTGCTCATACTGTAATATACAGAATACACATATCTGTGTTAAAGGCAACAAAAAAAAAACCCACTTGACAAGATTCGCAAAAAAAAACCCCACTTGACATGATTCGCAACGGATCCAGGTTGAATTCTCGATCAGGTTCTATAGATATTTCTATGGAAAGCTACATATATATACATGGTTTAATCAGTTGGAGAAAAATGATTCATATAAAACGTTCGGCCTTGTAGCTGTGTTAAGATTATGTGATTTATTGGTATTTTCGTCAGGGTGGTACATATTCGAAATCGCGATGAATCGAATTGCTCTGTTTAGATGATTCAAAGACAATGCTTCCTCTTCGAAAGATAATATATAAAAACCCATTGGATTCCGCCCGCAGGTGTATCAACAGTTAGACTCTGCGAGGAAGCCTCAGGCATCATTATTTGAAATTGAATTTCATCTCTCATCAAAACTCAAAAATAACATTGATATCTGGTTCGCAATAAAACCTAGTACGTGGAATAATGAACCCAATGGAAGGCATATTTCCAATCAAGAGTGTTTGTATATATTGTTTGGTATCAGCAGGGAACAATTTCGTTTCCCCGTAAACCACCAAATGCATTTGTTTTATGTGTGTATATATATACACAACAAAATTAAAGATAATGGCCGATTTTGTTCCTTAGTTGACCCGTGCATCATTTCGCGCACGCACCTGTTGTCAATATTACATTAGCGCAGTGATAAATCATTAAATTGTTAAGCCGGGAGTTTGAATTAATGGGGAGCTTCGTGTTCATTTTGTGCCAGGTGACATAACTAATGCCCGCCATTAGCCAAGTGTCGCTGCAACATCAAGTTGCTAGCATTCTTGTCTGCGCAGACACAAAACTATCAGCAGGTCTTTTGTTAGTTGTCAACGGAAACAGAAGCTGCCGTAATCACGTTCCGGACGAGATTACAAAACAAAACAAAAAAAAAAGGTCTCGGGGGTTCCAAGAACACAAAACTACTTTTGCACAACAGAACATTTTTAGGGTTTGGTTCGATAGCATTGTGAAAAAGTGCTTTCCAAACGCATATTTAAGCACGCGATTTGGGAGATAAAATGTTTGCTCTTACTTTAGGTTGGATTAACGATAAAAAACCCTAAATCTCCCCGCTTTCGTGTTGCTAGGGACGGGACAACGTTTTATCGACGGGGGTTGTATAATGAGTTTTGGAATCACGGTTTCATACAGATTTCGGGTTGGTTAGGGTACTCCGGGTCTACAGCATTAACTGTTCCTTGTCACTTTGAGTCGGCTTGACACAGCTGGTTATTTTCAAGTTCACGCAAATCCCTTAGACAATTATTTTAAAAAGTTCGAAGTTAAAGAACATATACAATATGTATATACATGCATGATGTGTATGTACCCCGGTGTGTAATGTAGTGCTATATCTCTCAGAGAGAGAGAGAGAGAGAGAGAGAGAGAGAGAGAGAGAGAGAGAGAGAAAGAGAGAGAGATGAACTTGCAGAAAAAAAGAACATAGTGTATATCCCATTACAGGATTTTAAAGAAAATAGGTAAAGAGCTTGATTACACATTTGAGATTTACATTTACTTACATCAGCCTGTCAAAATTCACGTAAAGTATGTTGAATAAGAAATAAAAATGAGTAAAAAAATAGACAAGGTATTTTTATATAGGAGATTGTTGTTTTGGATGCTACACTGCAAAATATTTGGTCATTAATCAAGAAATTAACTATAGATTCATCACTCTTCTTTATTGATCGCAATGGCAAGGGGAAAAAGAAAGAGAGAAACTACCCAACTTCACAAAAGATATAAAAGGAGCTAATTTAATAACAGCCTTCAAAATATTGCGTTTTTTGGCAAATATTTCTTCATTAAAGAACCATTTATCACTTCTTTCGTTATACACACGCCGCTGACGTCTTTTTGCCTCTCCAAGCTTGCAGACAAAGACATTGCAATATCGAATTCCTAAAGAACCCGGTCCTACATCGTTAAGAAAAAAAAAACGCCACGAAACAAGAAATCTTCGACGAGGAAAAATTGAAAAATTAGCCGATATTACCTTCATTATTTTGACAAGTGGTGTGCTCGGTATTAAAGGCAGTCTTGACATGCATGCAGAAGTTATCGCGATTTCATTTGTTCCGAAGATGAAATTTTCATCCCCTCTGACGTAATATGGGATGTTTCTCCTGTATTTTTTGTACAGTTACACGAGACGAAATTCTGTATTCTTTGTGTTTTGGCGGAGCCGCATCTTTGGTCTTTTGTTTACTTAAAGATTAAGATCGCTACATGTATGTTTTTGGATTCCAACTTCTTTTATACCTTCTTGTCTTTTCCCCCCTTCAAATACAGAAGAGTTATACATGACGACATACGAGCATGCACATTGCTGCTTCTAGTTATCTTGTTTATAAATCCTCCTTATATTTTTCTAGCTTTGAAACAATGATGTATTGTGACAAACATGATTCGACGCAAACAGAAGGGGCCCTGTCTAAAATAAATTGCAAGAAATTTTTCGAGGGCTCCGAAAACATACCTACACATCCTTCTCTACTCTAAGTGGCAAAACCTTCCTCCAACCAATTTACTCTAATCAACGTGTTGTTGAATACTAGCCGACTATTCCTCACAATAAAAAAAGGAACCCTTCAGAGAGAGCAAATGTCTTGGCAAGAGCAACTTGAAATGCTTCTTCATTCAGTAATGAAACGGAGATCAAGTTTCTTTTTATCGTTTGTAAAGCAACCATGTTGAAGTTTTTATTGAGAGATTTTTTAGGGACAAAAAAAAAAAAAAACCGGAGCGCCTTGTGGAATGGCTTGTTTTATGCCACCGCTTCTCTCAACGCCGGTCTCCTTGCTATATTAATGTGCATAAGTTTTATTTGATGTAATTAAGTGATGATTAATGCCGAGGTTAGAACTTTAACACGTGCCTCACAGTCTTATGTTTATAAACGTAGGGTTGCTTTATAGACATTAGATGCATCTGGCGGTCGTAACATCTATATAAAAGTGTCGATACTTCAGAAAACAACGAACTTTTATATCTCTAAGAATTGTTTATATCTCTTGTAAAGTATGAAGATTTCTGAATAAATTTCAATAGGTCGAGTTTAGACAGCGTAAAATCTTACTTAAAATACCATTTAGTAATAATATGCAAACAAATTATTTCCCCTTTGACATTTGAAAACGGTTACAAGATTTTTTCAAAGAACTCAACAACAGTCAACCAAGAAATGAACTGCAAATTCGAGATTCGTTGCAGTGTAAATTATAAATTGATTTGACATATTAGTTGACTTTGAAATTTAGACACACCTCTCTCTCTCTCTCTCTCTCTCTCTCTCTCTCTCTCTCTCTCTCTCTCTCTCTCTCTCTCTCTCTCTCTCTCTCTCTCTCTCTCTCTCTCTCTCTCTCTCTCTCTCTCTCTCTCTCCACAACAACATATCTTAACATATAGAGAACGTTATCGGTGAGAAAACCCCAACACACGATATCAAAAAACAGAACTTAACTTAGACTTCGTTCAAGTAGGTTCGTTATCTAAATTGACTGCACTTTATATAAATTGAGACTTGTTTACCCTCTAGAAATCTCTCTCCCAGGACTCGGTCCCGTAAGGGGAATGACAAAACAAGACAAACACGATTTCACATAGGGATGACATGTACATGAATTCGAACACATTGACGACGGAGACACGCTAAAGATTGGCGAAGATAGAGAGAGCTAAGCCAGTCATACTTTCAGAAATCTAAGTCCTTATACCGTATACCTAACAACATGCAACTGCTCCAAGAGCGCGCGTGCTCTTTGCTTCCCAATTTTTAATACTTCTCGTGTACCGTTCGTCTTTTTTTAATTCCGGGCTCTCCCTTGATTGGCAATCAAGAGATCTAGGAACTAGGGTATTTCTTAACACGTCTAATTAAGTTGAAAAGAATTTAAAGATAACGACTTAATTTATACTCCAGAAACGAAAAGGTTTTACGTAATGCTCTCATTTAAACGTTTGGAATTTTCTCTTAATCCCCTGTTCGCTAGTTCGCCTTCAAAGGCAAGTCTTTAATACTTGGAGCGCTAGCCGGAATTAGCTGTTGAATCATGCAAAATTCACAAGGACTTATCTGTAGCCTCTGCATTCTTCATAATCTTCAAATAATCCATTCGAAAGTGGATTCATATCTCTTATCTTCAGAACCGAAGGCCTGAAAGCTAAAAGTCTTTGACTTGGAACTTTGAATCTGAAATTAAAAAATGAACTCTTAAATTACCATTCGCACGTAAGTTGGAGTTGAGATTAAATTATTACTCTGCAAAGTTCTGCTATGTAAAAATCTAGCAAAACTTTCATTAAAGACGCAAACTTCATGGTATGGTCAGAAGATGCTTTTTATATTGGTTAAAGCCAGTGTCCGTGATCATATGAAATATCTTTGATAAAAAAAAAAAAAAATGGTGAAAAAGCCATGCTAATTGATTGAGGAAAGACATATCTTGTATCTTCCACATTCTCAAAACTTTTTTGCAGCGAATATTTTTTTTAATGTTCATGCACGAATAGCATGCAATGCAAAAGCATTCCGCAACGTAGTGTTAAATTAGTCATTTAAGGTTTTTTTTCTCCACAACCCTTTAAAACATTATTTCACTCTAGTTTTCTCTTTTTGGAACAGAACTTCTGCATGCACGATGGAGAAATGTTTGAGTCGCTTGTGAATTGCCAATCTTAAAGAGGTTTTTTTATGAACTTATCACCATTAACAATCAGATCGAGTTTATTCGGATGGGTCTAAAACATGTCTTCTATTTCTATCCGCTGTATCATTGGGCTCATAAAAAAATACGCGTTTCTGTATATATCTCGTCCGCTTCGGTACACGCTAAATGTGATCGTAAACTGCTACCATCAATTTTACAAACTTCAAGTGCTGTTTTTTTTGTGTGTGGAGGTAAAAAAAAACCCAGTTTATGTTTTATTTAAAATTTTGACATGATCCCTGTTGTTATTTTTTTGTAATCTTCCTTTTCGTATGTGCACGTGCTAGGAAAAAAATGCATAAACTCTTTGTAAATGTTTCCAAAAAATTGACCGATTAATCTATGAATAATGTTGAATCCAAGTCAATTGTTTTGATATGAAATGTTATAAGTCCTTAACGAGATGAAAAAAAGTAGGTGTACACGAGTAGAATTTATTATCTTTGGTCATGAAATCTAATTTACCCGAGCTTTTAAAGTAAATTATTTATATTTGTTAGACGAAAATCCTTTGAATAATACTACTTTGGTCGCATTTCAGCTTTGAAATAAACGATGATCATTTCGAAGTTTTATTGCCGATTGTTCTTTTCCCAATTCGTCATTATTCCCAAACACGAAATATCCCTTTCATCAACTCAGAAAAAATGAACGCCACGTATAAAAAACCTAATCCCAACCCTTTTCATATTCTGTCATTCAAACAAGATTAAACATGGAACAACTCAATGACTTGATGATAAATCCCGAGATTAGAGAAGCGTCTACCGATAAATCCCGAGATAACCCGAGGAAATCATTTTGAAAATCATTGATGGTAGACATAGCGGCTTCTCTCTCCCTGTTTTCTAATAAAATCAGACGTCAATTCCTTTCAAGTGCGCCTGTGATGTACATTGTCAAACAAAACTACGAACCATCTTGAAATGTTTTTACAAGTCTGTACCATAATATGATTTGCCGGCGAATTTTGCGAATTGTGAATTTGTAAGAAACGCAAATATGGTTTTTGTTTTTTGTCTTGTAATTGGTTACATATGACTGTCTCCTTCAAGAGTGGCGAAATGTCTGGGAATCTTGCATTGCAAAGTTGTATTGACTTGGAAGGATGAAGACCTCTTTTGATTTTCGGAAACTTGAAACATTGACGCAATCATCTGTCAAATTAATTCATTCTATACAAATGTGTGCTTCATTTCCTTAAATTATTCAAAAATAAAACAGAGGCTGAGGGAAGAGCTTTTGTTCTTCTTCAAATGCTTATACGATTGCTAGTCGACCACATTTATGTTTCACAAGGAATACGTTATTAACAACTATAAATATGATTAAAAACAAACCCAAACCGCACAGCTAATAAGAGGCTCGAATGCAATATGGTACCGTATTCAATGATGATGTAAATCAAGATAACTCCGCGAAATAAATCACCCACTCGGCCTTGTCACCTGTTGATACTCCGAGATACAAAGATGTTCCATTTTTTATAAAGTATAGCACAGATGTTTTATGTAATGATTGATATCAACAAGAATCTAAAGTTTCTCTTCCATCTTTACATCTTTACATCTTGGGTCTTATTTTCCCATTTTTTCTTGTTGACAAATCCATTTCGATGTAATAAATCATCAGATACAAGGCGAGTTTTGAAGGGCTGGTTCCGAACACCGATGCTTTTAAATGAAGTACTGTGTCGTCATGCGTGACGAAATTGATGCCGTAATGAAAAGGTTCGACAAGCTCCAAGTATGATATCTTTATTAAAAGAAAACCCGGAATAAATATATGCAGAAGGCTTTAAATTGACTTTAAAAGGCGTGTAAATTGCATTTTTGAGGTACTGTCGTGTATTAGAAGTTTTAAAAGGACAACATAGTTTCATTTTATTGCAATTTGTTATAACAGAAAACTTATTCCCTTGGAAATATTTCCTTGGAAGAATAAAGATATACGTAATAAATTGAGTGCAAAACTGATAAACGGCATATAATCAAATAACAAATATGTAAACGAATTCACAAAATGAAGTTAGTGACATACATGCAATTAAACATGTAGATTTACGACTGTTTGTACAGAGAGAGAGAGAGAGAGAGAGAGAGAGAGAGAGAGAGAGAGAGAGCTTTTTATGTGGTTTTAAAAAATGAAGCTCATTAATCAATGACAACTCCTTAATGTGCTCACATTGTTATGTCAGAAAACCTCAAATGTTTATACGACTGTTCGTTCAGAGAGAGAGAGAGAGAGAGAGAGAGAGAGAGAGAGAGAGAGAGAGAGAGAGAGAGAGAATGGGGTTCAAAAAAGAGATAACGCTTATTTATCAATGACAACCCCGTCAGTGTCTTTACAAAACATCGCTTCCTGCCTAGTTCTGCTGTGGCAACATACGTTTATCTCTTGTCGAGATGTACGTCTAAATCTCATACAAAAATATTAAGGAAATCCATCATCTGCGAAGGTATTTATGAGCTGCCAAGCAGATTAAAAATGAGTTGTCTGGCAGAGAAATAATATTTTCCAGTTTTGCATTTTAAATGTTCATTTTAATAAATATACACCTCTCTAGGTGAGCAGTTGACGATGCTATTGTGTTGTCTTAGGTATGATTTAGGACACAGCCACTCAAACGGTTAATAATTTCACCTGAAGAAATTTCCCATTTTAAAATATTTTGTTTATACAATTAAAGAACGACAAATTGACATTCATCCCCTAAAGTACTTCTAGTTGTAAAATTCCGGGGGTTGGGGGGTTGGGGGGGTTGTTGTAGTAGTTGTTGTTGTTGTGTGTGTGTGTATTTTTTGTTTTATGTACCTAAATAAATCTTTGACATAAATAAAATTGTGGGAAGCTATGCTTCTTGGGTATGACACAAAAATGGGCCGTTTCACACCTTTTGTTTCTACTTTCTTATTGTCCTGTCAACTCTGTAATATTACTATATTGATGCATGTTGCATTGTTGATGGTCACATATTTAATTTTGATGAAGAGAAGAATAGATTTCTGCACGTTGCCATGAAGTTTATTGTTTTAGCATAAACGTTAATGATATATCTTCACACGATTTCTTATATAAAGTACTGTTTTTCGCGTGACCCAATATTTGAAACAATGCATTCAGTGAACAAATGTTACTTATATATAGTGCATACGGGATTTTAATTTAAAGTACATTGCAAACAGATACAAAAGTTCAGTACTTTTAATGATATGAATTAGCATGTCACAAGTCCATTTAATAATTCGTCGGATTCGCATTGTGTTCGATTCTTAAATCTCTGAAATCAAGTGAATATATGTATTATTTCAAATACATTGCTGGTGCTGCGTCATCATATCAATTATAATAGAACAATTTTTTTTAAAGAGGACTATATATAACTTATCCAATTTATTGTGATTTCTTTAATTTTTTTGTACATTTAATTATTTTTTCAAATACCGATGTGCATTTCGTGGGCCGGTAAATGTAACTTCTTTTGAGTATAGAAATTAATTGTACACGTACATATGTATATATGAGGATAACATTTTGTCGAGTGTATACACAATGTCTTGATCTTAATTTGATTTGATTGATTTTAACATTTTTTTTTACCTAATTTACAATTGGGATTGGGCATGCACAGAAAGTTCTGTAATTTAGATCTCCCTCTCCCAGAATCTATATTTATTCAGGTTGTATAATTTATTGTGATACGTACCTCGGAAAAGACAATATGTTAATGCCCCCGGAGATTTTGACAAAGATACATTCACCTTTAATGCAAATATGCTTAAAAGTCTTCTCTTCTTTTTTCGGTTATAGGGCTGAATTGTGATTGTACGACCCAAGAATGCATGGATCAAAAGACCCGGATATGCTCGGGCTTGTGGTGCTACAGCGAAACTTATAATGGATACGTGGAGACCGGATGTTTGGATCAGCGGCAGCCATTATTGTGTGAGAACAGACTGTCCTCCAAACTTCCGCAGCACCGAATCTCTCACTGTTGTAACGACAGGGATTTCTGTAACAAAAATGTAGTGCCAACTCCGGCCCCACCACGAAACATTCACGGTACAAGCTGTTTACGTCTTTAAGCACGTTTTGTTCATATTTTTTAAGATAAATAAGGGGATACTTCTTTCTATATACTATAATTATGCTTTCGAAAAAATTGTATTCTTTTTCCAGTTTCGAACCTAATTTATTTTACATTCAACTTAGTGACGACTATAATTCAACACGTATGTCCTTTTTGTATTGCAGAGGTAATTGAAGTAGACGAACCAGAAGATCCAAAATATGACAACGCAATATTAAATGACGTCTTATCAAATAAAAATGATGACGTAAACTTGTTAAAGCATGATGCAGATCATACGGACTGCCCATGCGCATTAAATGGACCAAGTAAAGACAATTCCAAAATGTTGAACCCGATCTACATTGCAGTTCCGGTTGCAGGAGTTTGCGTACTCTTGGCTTTAGTCATTTTTGCCATGTACTTACTGCGCAGGCGCACTGATTATTACGAGAGGTATAACTATCCTCGAAATGTGACAGTTCCGCCATGTCACATGATCAGCGGTGCCAAGCAAAATTCATCTCCATGTAAGATAAACAGATGCACAGACAGTGAAAGGTCGTCTGCAAGCAGTGAAACAAGACTGTTCCTATAGAAAAAACGGGTCAAATAAGCAACACCTAGTGGGAACATGTTGTTCTATTCAGCAAACACTCAGATGACGTTGGATATGACGTCATGTTGGCTTCATAAGACTTATTAAAAACCCAGAGGATATTCAGATTTTACACTGCTAATGTGTAATGACGGAGAAGCATTCTATGGAAGGAAATAAAGAGTCTCTAGCTCGGCAGGAAAGGAAATTCTCATAATTTAAGGATCTCGATGTGAAAGTGACGTCATTTTCATTTCTAATCAGTCAAAAACATGATCATATGACTTATAACGATTTTGTTTTTGTATTAACACGTTACGCATTGGTACAAAATGTTATGTTGAATGATGTGGGAGCTTGTGTCCTGTGTATATGTGCTATTTATGTTTGTGAGTATATGTATTGAGAAATGTTTGGAGTACAAATCTAATCTAAAAGGGACTTTTTCTGTATATCATTATTACATGGTATGGATGCGATATGCGGCTGGTGCTATGTTTTTTTTATATTATAAATCTGTAAATGTCGTATGAAACCTTGCGAAGCGTGATTGTGCGTGATCAGATTAGGAGGCGCAATCCTCTGCATTGTTACCTGAATGAAAGACTGCCTCGTTTTCATCCCGCTTTGAATCTCATTCATTACTTGAGTGCCAAATGCATCCTCTTCAGTCTAAATATTTAATAACAATTGATTTTAGTGTGCTTGAAGTAACATGATAATTGAATCACAAATTTCAAGCCCTAGGGATCATGAAAAGAAGGAAGAATCACGTTTTGTCTCAGTTTTGCATTAGAAAAATGTGCGCGGCTGAGAATTATAGTGCGCTCGTCTTACTTTCATGCCTTAGGTCAAGTTGCAAAGACAAAGCCACATCCATGACAGAATAAATATCCTGCTTGAAGTTAAAATTATTTAATAATTACTATTTTAAGTGTCTTTCGTAACTGTCTTGCCTTTGGTATGTCAAAATACCCACTACATGTTCAAGAAAAAGGCGAAAATATGTTATATAGATTGTATTTGAATTTTAAATTTGTTGCCTTAGCATTTTAAATATTATATGTGTAAACTGAATCGATCCGAGCTCATTAAAGTTTAACTACCAAAAACCCATTAAACAACTCAGGTCAAGGATGCATCAGAAACATTCATATTGATGTAATTAGTGTTGTCTTTTGATTCTATGAATCTGCATCATGTATCATCATCATTAGGGTGGGAAATGTGAGAGCAATGTGAGTGTTCGAAGCTTTTGCAGCAACAGCCCTGGTTAATGAATGAATGTTATTTTTTATGTATGGAAAGCCTTGTTGGTCACAAAAGAAATGTTATTTGAAAATAAAAACTATGTAAATAACGATTACTTTGTTTGAAATTTATTTATAGAAGAACATTCTAATATATATGTCTTGCCTTTATGCCAAGAAAAATGGAGAAGAAAAAATACAAATGTATAATATGTTCCACTGTTCTAGATCTGGCCTCAGAATCATGAAGCAGTTTCAGACTTGGGTCAAAATTTCAGTCAGTCATGAAATAGTTGTTAATGATAAAATAACGATTGAAAATTGTAAATAACAGCTTTATGTCAAGACACTTTTAATACCATTTCAATTTTGTCAGTGTTTTCAATCAAACGACGATTAAAACAGTATACAATTTCTCACTTAATTCTAAGATTGTTTCATGATCCTGAGGCCAGTCTAGCAAATAGTTTGTTCCATGTTACGAGAAAAAAGAATAATTCGAAACATCACTTTAACAAGACAGGTTTGTTAAACATTAATTGAAAAGAACAAACTCACCACTTAAATAACCCTGTATCATATAATTCATATTCATCTAAAAGTATTCTGATCTTTACCTCAGAGTATTATTGTGTTAAAGTGGCTAGATGGTCAACAAGTTATTCATCAAATCTACCTTAAAATTTTAGAAATGGAGTTTTGAGTCAGGAACTTAACTTGGTAAAAAAAAATCCATTTAACGGTTTATCAGCTTTAAAATTTGAATTATTTAGAATTAAAATTCTAATATTTTTCTATATTTTTATACAAAGCTCTTCTTCTTAAGAAGATTAAAATAGTTTAAAAATGGCCACGACCATCGAACCCTCTTAAATTGATCTAAAATAACAAATAGACAAAGTATGACAAAGATACAGCTCACGTTTCCAGCTCCAATGGAAAATCCATGAAAAACAATATTTACTTTTAAAGATTTACAAGGTAAATTGGACGGTCTAAACCATATAATTATAGTCTTTTTGCAACACATCCATAGTTACACCTCACTCTTTCTATCCGCTCAGTTTTGATCTCTATATCTTTTCAAGCCATTATAATATCATTGAACTGAGCATTTTGTTAAAAAAAAAACAACAGTTATTGCAAATTCACCAAAACAAAACAAAACAACCAACCAAACAAACAAACAAAAACCAAACAAACAAACAATAATAAAATTCTGAAATGCTTCATCTCATATTGCTTAGATATGCATGTAAGAACTGCCATTGATAACGCCCGTTTCCCGCCTTCATTTTAACGTCCAAATATTTTGAAATTTCTATTTGATATTCAAAAACAAAGTCATCTACTTAAATGTTAAAATAAAATAAAAATAAAATTTGTAGTCAAATAACTCATTTTTAAGCTTATAAATGTTAAAGTATTTTAATCTCTCACATCACGATAACGTCAAATGAATATACACAATTTCAAATGAATAAGTTCAATGTTTTATACATATGAACGGGTTTCCTATTTGAATAATGGTATATAATATCTTGAAAGTGTAAAAAAAAATCGCGAAACACAAGAAAGAAAAGAGCTAAAGTTATACTCAAGAAAGACAACTTCAATATGAAGTTGACCTATCAAGTAAAACAAATCGTCATTTCAAAAATGTATCTAGCAATACAATGTGTCCTTTTGTATAATGAATCACTGCCCGCTCCCACACATATAAAATCTTAACGATGATGAACATCCCTATGAAATATAAAGTGTGATTAAAAAGTTGATACTTTCAAAACAACAAAAAATGCAAAATATGAACAAAAATCGCCTTAAAATACATTTTTGTATTTGTACATATCTAATACTTGCAGATGATTATGTACACATATTGATTTTTATGCACATTGCATATATATATGTTATATGTATAACATTATCGAATGTAACACGAAATCTTATTAAGAAAAAAACTGAATTAATAAAGAGACCACTGAATGGGAACATCAATCATTGTTTTTAAAAATCAAAATGTCACATTCAGCTTCCACGAAAAAAAGACAGTAAGTTGTTTTGAATCAGTAAGTTGTTTTGAATTTTCATATATAGTACATCACATTCAATATATACATGTAAAACTGTTATTTAATTGGTAAAGGCTTTTCAGCATCATCTAACTAAGATTTAGAAAAATTCTCCAATGTCTTTTTGGATTTTTATGAGTAATATTTTCGATATGTAAACTCGTTACATAAATTCGTTTTATTCTTTACATACTTTAAGAGCCACATGAACTGTACTTGTTGAAAATCGTATTTTTTTCATTAAAATCAAAATTATATTCAAATTGGTTTTTCCTCGCCTATTTTTAAGATTTATTCGATCGTTTCCATTGTATTTATAAATTGTTGAAAAAAGATATTCTTATACAAATTATGCAACATATTTCACCGTTATAAAGAATAAACAATTGTTTTAATTTTACTAAAAACTAACAATACATTTATATGTTTGTTAGAAGAAAGCAATTTCACGTAAGAATGAAGAGGGATAACTCGAATTGTAAACGAGTTCTCAATGGAAAGATAATCATGCAACTTTCTATTTTGTGACCAAAGAAGCTATCATAACGATTTTGAAGCAGGTTTAGATAAGTGTCTCCCCATCCTAATCACTAAAGTATAGTTTTAATACAGACGAGGAAGAGGCTGGATTCATGCAATTTACTTTTATCAATATATGTTTTTTTAAAAAGATATCTTTCAAGAAAAAAATGGCAAGCAAAAGGAATTTAAACATTTTGTTAGTTTACCCAACGCTATCTTAAGACTTTTCTACCAGAGTACATTTGATGGAGTTTGACCCACATCCTATCATGTGTAGTTTATCTCGTTATCAATCTCAACTGGACTTTTGACTGGGTGTCTCTCTTTACACTTCTGTTCTTATGGTTTCTGGACTCGCAATGTTATTTTAAGGTTTGTGGTGTCTAATTATATATAAAAAAACCCAATCAGTTGAATATATCAATGCAGAAAATTAGAATCTTTTTTTTAAATTATATGTTTTTTACACGACTAAACTATAAATAAATCATTTTTGACATTTAGATTCTTCTTAAAATAAGGTCAATAGATTGAACAGTCAAACAACTGTTTGTTTCACGTTGATACTTATAAAACAAAGTTTAATGGGACAGACCGATGGATAGAAAAGCAAAATATATTAATGGGACATACGTTTTTCAAAATGAAAATTCTTAAAACCAAAAGGGGGAGGGACAGGTTTCTTCAATTTTCCATTTCACATTAGTATTTTCAAATTGTTTTATACTTGCTCATTAAAAGTGGAATCAGTTGCATTCAAAAGTATATTTCTATATACAAATTTTCATAGGTTGATGTAATATAGGTTTACTAGTATATCAAGAAAACCTTCTATGTTCCCGCTTCATGTCTAAGACACGCACATAATAATGAACTTTAAATCATGCAAATTTACTTGCTCATTATGACTTGCAATAAATATGATATTTTTTTTAGGATTCGCATAAGTTAAGAAAGTGTCTGACCATGGACCCCCGCCAAAGTGCCCAGGATGTTTTGCGGTGTCATCTCTGTGAGACCCCGGTTCCACCTTTGTACTGCAATATATGTAACATACATCTGTGTTTAGTTTGTGTTGGTAAGCATCTTTTAGATGACACCACAGAACACAAGGTGGTTCCATTTAAAACGCGAGGAATGATTACTAAATGTAAAAAACATTCATCAAAAATATGTGAACTGTACTGTGAACACTGCGACATTCCTATTTGTTCACTTTGTATTGCCTCCAAGGAGCACCAAACCCATAATGTAAATGACATAATGAATGGTCTAAAAAAGATGACTGTTTTGCAGCAAGATTTACAAGAATGAGAGAAATCCATTTTTCCAAAATATCAAGAGATTGCATCTAGTGTATCAAACCAGAAAGCGGATTTGATCAAACACTCAGAGAAAATGACAACAGCTATTAACAAACATGGAGAAAACTTGCACAAAGAAATAGACAACATTATCAAAAAGCTAAATCTGGTCTTGATGAAATGAACTCCTAATATCTGGCTTTATTAAGGAAACAGGAAGATAAAATCGCACAAACGATTTCTGAAATCACACAGCATTTCTGATCTGAAGAAATTACGGGACTTCCGTGATGTTAGCCTTGTCTCCTCCTACAAATCCAGAAATGCTGAACTCAGAAGACTGCCTCCTAAACTCAAATTTTCCTTACCAAGTTTTACCCCTCGTGAGATAAAAAAGAACAGCTTTATAAACAATTTGGTTCATTTTCAAATTTTTCTATGAACACAAAAGAAACTGACTACGAAATTGATTCGTTGGGGGCTAAGTGCTCTCTCCTAGACAGAACTTTCAATGATGTACCAAGGATCGTCCGGAGATAATAACTGAGTATGAATATTTATTTAGTGTGTCTTTTTTGCAAAATGACCAAATATGGGTGTATGGTAAAGACAACAAAATTAGGCTCTACAATATCAAAGGAGTCATTTCAAATCGAGAGATGGCCAAAGGGCATAGCAGTGACAAGTAGCGGGGAACTCGTTTACACTGATGACACATTGAAGATAATGAATAAGACATATCTAAATTCAGATGTCGGACTTAAACTAGCGGATTGTATACATTGTAGTGTCTGTAATACCTTATATGGCGACCTCCTTGTTGTCAATCAAAAGTTGTGCGTTATGATTATGGGTTATTAGAGACACAATGCATTCAATACGGTGACGAATATCTCTATTTATCAAGTGGTGGCCCTAAATAGATGGGTGAGAAACAGGATCCTAGACATCTGTGTATCTGACTATTGAGCCCATGCGGTAGTGGTGGTCAGTCAGGCTGGCAAATTCCGCTTTACTTACACTTGTCTTCCCACCATAACCAAAGTACCATTCTATCCATTCGGTATTACTACAGACAGCGTGAATTTCAGTTATTTACCAACATCATACAGCCTCACAGGTTATAAGCCCTTCGTATTATTCACACCCGAATATACAAATAAAACTCGTAGCCCCTTAAAGTATTCCTTTTGTCGACGTTTCAGCTTATTTGAGTTCATGATATTTACATTTTACATTTTGTATCATCGAGTTTGTAAAACAATCCATAAAGTTAGGAATATGATCTCAATCAGACGTTCATCGTAAATCTATTGACAACGCACCAACCAACCAGTACCTCTCTGAACATACCTTCTTCCACTCCAAAAATCACGAAAACTCCTGGTTCCGCCAATGGAAACCTGTCAATATACATCTGATCATGTGATCGAGCTCACCCAGGTAGCGAGACCAGGAAAAACGCGTTCAACGATCAACATCGAGATTCGCCTGTGGATATTGAATGAAGGTGCGTATTAAATATATATATATATATATATATATATATATATATATATATATATATATATATATATATATATATATATCATCTATAACAATACTAAAGATGAAAAAGCACTGTCGGTTTGCATTATGTGTATCTACATTGCAGAACTAGAATTTTTCCAGGTATTTTGATTATTAGAAAAATAATTAATGGAATTCATAAAATCATCCAACTCTTTGGCGCTTCTATTATATGCTTATTTTAAAAATGGACACATCAAGACCTCAAAAAATTGATGCATATTAGCAAATATCGGAAAACTAAAGTTCGTAACCTGAAAGGGAACAAATATGATAGTTTCTTCAATACATTAATAACTTTAAAATTTATTTCAATTTGCTGTTTTGTTTTATGATTGCTTATAAAAGTGGTTTTAGTTGCGTGCAAAACTTTTGTTTTGTTTTGTCAAAAAGGCTCTTTTATTCCCTAATGCCCTCCACTGTATTAACATAGTGAAACGGTGTCCTTGCATTATGTTTACACAGTAAAGGCATATCTTTATTGCCTATGCACATAAACGGGCACTTTATGTCGTGCATACAAAATAACATAATTTATGACTTTCAATAAAAGATTTTTTTTTATTTTTCAGGATCTTCTTAAGATTATTAAGTGACAGACCATGGATCCCCGTCATAAAGCCCAGAAAGCCCAGAATGTATTACAGTGTCATTACTGTGAGATTCCAGACCCACCTATGTACTGTGAGATATGTAAAATGCATATGTGTGATGCCTGTAGTGAAAAACCACATCTCTTAAATATAATGACAGAACACAGAGTGGTGTCAGTCAAAAAGCGGGAAAAGACCCCTAAAAGCAAAGAGCATTCATAAAAATATGTGAAGTGCACTATGAACTATGCAACATTCCTAATTGTTCACTTTGTGTCAATGCCTCTAAGAAGCACCAAACCCATGTTGATGGCATTGTTAAAAGTCTAGAAAAACAACATGTCTTAGTATAATTCAAAAGAATAAGAAACACCCAATCATCCTAAACACTGTCGCAGATTGATCTCTAAACTGAAGAAATTCCAATGATACATGTTTACAAATTGTACTTATAATTATGTAAAAAGTGAGTGTAATATCACATAATATACAGTGTACTATGTTATATAATAACTATATGTAATGTTTGTGAATAAATCACTTAAAAGCTTGATAATAATTTTTTAACATATAATGAGCATATTCTGCCTGGTGCAGGCATATAGCTAACCTTGCACAACGTACAACGCAAACAAAAGTCACACGGGTTTCATAGTTTATTTTGTGTGGAAAACGTTGCCGTCGTGAATAATATTGGTAAAAAACTACAACAAATAGAAATAACAAATTACTAAATAGGAAAATATAGAACCTTACTTCATACATAGAAAAAATATGTAAATTACTTTAAATACCATAATGGCGTGCAATACTTTTGAGAATGTTTTATCTGCATAATAAAATTGTCATCTGTAACTAAACTTCAAAAATACAATTAAATACTGACAGATTTAAGCAATTACTTCAATAAAAAAGACTATTTAGTGGCTCGAGGCACGCATCTAACCAGATTGAAGACGATAGACAAAGTGAGACCGGACTGGTCAGTAAGGCTGACAGGAAGTGAGTGATTGACCAGATATACGTTGTAGTTAACTTGTACCAAAAAGGATTACCGGATATACTAAACTCAGAGTGGTTAACTTGTACAAAAATATTTCTGAAGAATTTAAATTTTAAACTATAGACAGCACACTCCCTGTCTGATATGAAAATATCACTTAAATGCATAAACCGTACTCTGTTCACAAAAAGTTGTTCATGAAACTGTTTTTGTAAATTGTCACAACACAATAAGCATTAAATGGAATGACACAAAAATATAATTTCAGAAATCGGACGCACATATATACGCGACTGTCCATCTTTGATAACGCGAACTTCAAGTTTGCGCACAAGTCCATCTTTGCTAGGAAACACTCTTTCAACAAGTCCTGTCGGCCAATGGTTGCGATGTGCATCACGGTCCTTCAAAAGAACGACATCACCAACTTGGATGTTATCTCGAGTGTCATTCCATTTTCGTCGCACTTGTAGACTCTGCAGGTATTCATTTTTCCAACGACACCAAAATTTCTCTGCTAGGGACTGAACAAATTTCCATTGAATGTTATAAACTTCGCTGACACTGAGATTTTTTAAATCCTCGTTTGAATCAACGGTTTTGTGAGTAAGTAAAACAGCTGGAGACAAAACGCAAGGTGCTTCAGGGTCGGTGGATACAGGTACCAGTGGACGGGCGTTGACTATCGCTGTCGCTTCAGCCATAAACGTGCTAAGGACTTCATGGGTAATTCTTGTGTGCTTAGAATCCAGTAAGATTGAATCAATGATTCGTCTGATTACACCAATTAAGCGCTCCCAAGCGCCACCCATGTGAGAAGAGAACGGAGTGTTAAATTTCCAAACTGCTCCTTGCAACTGTAAGAATGATTTTATCGAGGGGTCTTCTACAAAAACAGCGTTTATTCCAAGTTCACGAGTTCCACCAATGAAATTTGTCCCTCTGTCTGAATAAAACTCTTTCACTTTTCCACTAATAGATGTAAAGCGACGTAAAGCGTTGATGAATGACGAAGTAGTCATCTCCTCAATTACTTCTATGTGGACACCACGACATGATAAACACGCAAACAATACGGCCCATCGTTTAGAGTTCGCAGAACCACCACGTGTTCGACGCGTGACAACATCCCAAGGTCCAAAACAGTCGACACCAACGTAGGTAAATGGAGGACAAGGGGTAAGTCGTTCCTCAGGTAGGTCTGCCATCTTTTGTGAAGCAAGGCTACCACGAAGTCGACGACACTTTACACAATTGGATAGAATGGAATATACAAGTCTTTTACAGCCCGTTATCCAATATCCTGCTGCCCTGATGGCCCCGGCGGTTAGATGGCGTCATTGATGACGAATAACTTCATGGAAGTGGAGTACGAGAAGTTTTGCAATGTAGTTTTGATTTGGAATGAGGATTGGATTCTTCTCTCCCAGAGATAAATCAGGACTTAGTTTAAGTCTCCCTCCAACACGCAGAACTCCGAATGAATCAAGGTATGGGTCAAGTCGTGACACTTTGCTGTTTCTGGGAATTGGTTGGCCACTATTCAGGTTTTCTATTTCCTTACTGTACGACTCCTGTTGAATTTGTTTAATGATGAACATTTCGGTTTCTCTGTAGATATCTGGTTCGTCTTCACTTTTACTGGTCACTTGAAATGTATCTCTGACAAAACGTTTCAAAGTCTTAAAGGCCACAACGAGATTTTTCCAGGTCGAGAATCTAGCAAAACGACGGGAGTCAAAGACGATCTCAGTTGTAATATGAGTTTTGCTAGAAATAACATCTTGGCGGATTTCTTTGTCAGTTTCAGGATTGATGAGAGGATAGACAGTTTTGATCATATCCGGAGAATTTTTCAACCATTGATGTCCAGTTATCCAGCGCTGTAGAGACGTAGTAATTGCTGTATGTGAATATCTTGTTGCAACATCAGCTGGATTTTTGTCAGTTGAGACGTAAGACCACTGAGACAGAGACTAGACTTTGTGAATTTTTTCCACACGGTTTGTAACATACACAAAAAATCTACGGGTTTTGTTACAAATGTAACCCAAGACGATTCTACTGTCAGTATAGTAATGAAATCGATCTTGAGGAATCTTCAAGTAGTCACAAACTGCTTCCCCTAACTCTGTGGCGAGAACTGCTGCGCACAGTTCGAGTCTCGGTATTGTGTGACCTTTCAGAGGTGCCAGTTTAGATTTTCCCATTAGAAATCCAAGAGAAGTTTCTCCAAATTCATCTGTCACTTGAAGATATGCCACCGCAGCTATCGCATGTTCTGACGCGTCTGAAAAGACATGAACATCCACTTGATGAGCCAAAGAAATGGAAGTGGCTACAATCATTCGGGGAACTCTGAAGTTATTAACAGATTGTAATGAATCAATCCAGATTCGCCATCTTCTCAAATGTTCCTCCGTAAGTGGTTCATCCCAGTGACATCCAGGAGATACAAGTTCACGGTGTAGAATTTTTCCACTGATAGTGACTGGAGAAATAAATCCCATTGGATCAAAGATACTGTTCATTGTCGATAGAAGGCCTCTGCGGGTGTAAGGTTTTTCAGCATTAGAGATTTTGAACACAAACATATCACAGTTTAAGTCCCACTGCATTCCTAAACTGTGTTGTACAAGTAAGTTGCATATGTCTGCACAATGATTTAGTTCCTTCAAATCGCTTCCTAGGTCATCTATAGGAAATGATTTCATCACATTCACACTGTTTGAAGCGATTTTGTGGAGACGAATGTTTCCGTTGTTTTTCAGTGTTGCTTGTGTTTTTCTCATCAGGTTGATTGCTTCTGATTCTGTAGCAAGAGACGTCAGTCCATCATCGACGTAAAAGTTGTTGTAAACAAATTTACGAACATCATCGTCACCAACAGATGATGCTTTTCGAAGTCCATAGGTGGCAACAGCTGGAGATGGTGTATTACCGAAAACGTGAGCTTTCATTCGGTATTGTATTAAAGGTTTTTCAAAGTTGTTATCCTCGTACCAAAAGAATCTGAGGTAATCACGATGATCCTCATGAACACGAAATGCATAAAACATTTGCTGAATGTCACCACTGATAGCAATTGCATTTTTACGGAAACGCATGAGGATTCCAACAAGGTTGTTTGTTAAGTCTGGTCCAAACATTAACACACTGTTCAATGAAACGTTTTGAAACACAGCCGATGAGTCGAATACTCCTCGGATTTGATCCGGTTTTTTCGAATTGTACACCCCAAAAAGGGGTAAATACCAGCATTCCCCAGGTATGTCGGAAGGAGCAACTTCTGCTGCCCCACTAGCTAAGACTTTTGACATGAATGCTAAGAAGTGTTGTCGTTTGTGATGATCTTTCTTTAAACTTGTGTTGAGGATCAAAGCACGTTTCCAGGCCTGTGAATAATTGTTAGGTATCACTGGTTTTGACTCCTTGAAAGGTAATGGTGCGGACCAAAAACCATCAGTGTCTTTGTGGAACTCTGCGTCCATAAGAGCTACAAACTTGCGGTTCTCAACAGAAGGTCCAATCTTTTTGTCAAACGGTGTTCGTATGAATATGTCATCATCATTGTCCTTGACATTGATATTGTTGTGACACACTGGAAAGGTGGTGCACCTTCCGTCATTAAGAATATGCGTTTTGTTTACATTCACTTCCTTTGGAGGATGAACTTTACCAATACAAATTTCACCAATGACGACCCATCCTAGTGGAAGACGTTGAGCAAAGGGTTGACCTTGGCTGCCAGTAATTTGGTCGCGCACATGATGTACATCGGGTAAGTCACGTCCTATGAGCAGTTCAACATTCACATTGCGATCTAGGGGTGGTATGAAAGGTGCAATGCATTGTAGATGCGGTTGTGATTGAGCGACTTTGGGAGTAGGTATTTCAAGATGCTCACTAGGAATAGAATCACATTCAATGACTTCCGGTAAGTTGAATGTAGTTGTACCATCCAAGGCTTTGACACATAATCCGTTCACACGGCGTCCAGCGACTGTCGTTACACCGGAGCATGACGTAAGAGTGTAGGGTTTACATTCTCCTGTAACTCCGAGTCGATCTATCAAATAAGGGGACACCAACGTCCGGTTGCTCTGGTCATCGATTGTCGCATAAACACGGATAACTTTCGCAGGATTTGATTGACAAAACACGTCCACTAAAACGATCTTCCCGCAAGAACGACTCCCATGTTTTCCTTCTTCATACTCCCCGCCATTGCTTAAGGCAGTTTTCGCTGTTGAGACTGGTGTAGGGGATTCGGGGTTTGAAGGACGACGATCAATGTGCATCGCTGTGACATTATAAGGATTACCACAAATATCACATTTAATGTCCGCTGTACAATTTTTGGACACATGACTTTGTGAGGCACAACATCGGAAACATGATTTCTTATCACGTACAATGTTTTGACGCTCACGTAGTGATTTTCTTTTGAAGCCACGGCATTCGTTCAAAGAATGTCCAGCATTGTGTATGGGACAACGTGTTGACAGAGTTGATGATACAATTTCAACTTTACGAGAGGTGACTGCGCCAGTAGGTCTAGGTTTGCTGTATGCCATGTTTGTGTTTGTGGACGGTTGACATACAAGTCAAGGATCGTTACGGATTTCACACATTTCACGGATGAACTCGACAAAAAAGGAAAATGGAGGGAAAGCTACATCATTCCGTTTTTTTATATCCAGCTGCTTGAGAGGTCCACTTGTCTTGTAGAGATATGGGTAGTTTGGCAACTATGGGTAGTACTCCAGTAGATGAATTGAAGTAGCTCAGACAAATTTCGTATTTTTGATTAGTCATCGCCGATTCAATTTCGGTGAGAATGTCCACGAGATCATACAATTTGGCATGATCTTTATTTGTGAGGGTTGGAAACGAGTGTAGTTTCTGTTTTAGAGCATGTTCCACCATCTCAGGTCTCCCATATTTATCGTTCAGTCTATCCCAAATACGCTTTACACCTAGGCTAGGATTGTGGGTGTTTGCGGAGCGCAGTGTGCGTGCAAACTTTGACGACTCTGGACCCAACCATTTCACAAGTAAATCCATTTCCTCAAACTCTGTGACACCAAGTTCTAGTGTAACACTCCGGAATGAAGAACTCCAAGAATTGAAATTTTCTGGACGATCATCAAAGTTGGCGAATCTTGTGAGTAGAAAATCTTTGCGTAGCAAAAACTTTGAAAAGTCGGCCATTGTCGAAGTGTTGTCGGTCCGTGGTGGTACTAGATTTGGAGCGGTAATTACATGAGGCAATGAATTTGTAGTAACACAAACTTGACACATTGAATTCGAGGGAACGAACACTTGAGAAGCTGCATTCAATGGAGCACTCCGTTGATCAACTGAATTTGGAACACGCATCTGAGGCACTGAATTTGAAGGAACACTCACTTGAGACACTGCATTTAAAGGGACATTCACTTGAGACACTGAATTTTGAGAAGCACAAATTTTAGGCACTGAAATCGAGGTAGAACAAACTGGATTCACTGAATTAGAAGGCGCACACAATTGATGCATTTGATGAATTGGAATTGAAGGAACACAACCTTGATTAACTGCATTTAGATATCCCGGATGTCGACAATCCGCCTCTGGATGTTGAACACTGATTGGTGGATTCTGTTCAAAATATGGTTGATTTTGTTGAATGTGGCCATCCTCGGTATTTGATGGGTTATGGTCGTGTTTGAGGATAAACGCACTCGTCATCTGTTCCCTTGAGTAGATCGGAAGATCAATCTTTTCTTCTTCTGTGAAGTCCGCTTCTGCTGAGATGATTTCTTTCTCCTGTCTGACGATACTAATTTTTGCTTCGATATCAGTTTTTTGTTTTAAAAGCTCACCTTCTCTCTTGATCAGCTCTAGTTTCGCCCTTTCAGCTTGCGCTTTAGCTCTTTGAAAACTTGATACATTAGACGACACATGACTTAGTGTTTCAAGGAGTTCAAATTTGGTTTCCTTCAACTCATCACTTGTTCTTTTTACAATTGAAAAACATTTGTTCATTGAAACTTCTAATTCATTTAACAAGTTGACTGCCTCCTCTGTATTTTGAGAAAGTAGATATTTCTTATAGTCTTCACTAGATATACAGAAATCTTTGAATTTCACAGAAATTAAACGTTCTACTTCTCTTATTTTTTGGAAGTCCTTTGCGCATGTTCCAGATGTTACAAGAGCATCCTCCACTTCCGCCCAGGTTTCATCGGTTTTACTTTTCAGCTTTTCACACTGTTCGTTGAACATGACGAGGCCTTTGGGTGTGAGTTTCCGTATCCGTCGATCCTCAGCAGACATGCCAAACGAATTCACTAATTTTTTACTATTCTGCCTGGTGCAGGCATATAGCTAACCTTGCACAACGTACAACGCAAACAAAAGTCACACGGGTTTCATAGTTTATTGTGTGTGGAAAACGTTGCCGTCGTGAATAATATTGGTAAAAAACTACAACAAATAGAAATAACAAATTACTAAATAGGAAAATATAGAACCTTACTTCATACATAGAAAAAATATGTAAATTACTTTAAATACCATAATGGCGTGCAATACTTTTGAGAATGTTTTATCTGCATAATAAAATTGTCATCTGTAACTGAACTTCAAAAATACAATTAAATACTGACAGATTTAAGCAATTACTTCAATAAAAAAGACTTACTTAGTGGCTCGAGGCACGCATCTAACCAGATTGAAGACGATAGACAAAGTGAGACCGGACTGGTCAGTAAGGCTGACAGGAAGTGAGTGATTGACCAGATATACGTTGTAGTTAACTTGTACCAAAAAGGATTACCGGATATACTAAACTCAGAGTGGTTAACTTGTACAAAAATATTTCTGAAGAATATAAATTTTAAACTATAGACAGCACAAGTATTATTCTTATTGCTGAAGAAATGCGATTGTGTTTATACAATTACAGTACTGAAAAACCGAAACCACAGTAAAACCAGGCCAAATTAACTTTTCTGCGGTTGAACAAACTCAATCTAAAAATGCCTTTTGAAAAAGCTTTATTGGACAGTATATAACTCATTAATAGAAAATATTTATATAAATACACGTGTAATAAAATTAACTGAAAATTAATTACCTTTTACTTTTGAGGTTGCCTTTAGAGGATTACTATTAACTTTGTGATTGCAAAAAGCACTTCATTTTAAGCAAGTGCTCCGCAATGAACTTCTTAAAAGAATATTTCCCTATTCTTTCTATATTAAAAGCTTCTTTCTGGGCTCTGCAAACTTTGCAAAAAATTACACAAGGCATCGGATCCTAATTTATCGCGAATCGTTAAAAATTTGAAATTGATCGCTGCTTAACACAGGTACATGCAACTTAGATAAAATCGCGAATCCTTGTGGTACAATTTTTCACCAATGAGACTCATCCTGACAGAAATTAAACCCCAACTAAACCCTAGGTTTACTTTCGGGGTTAACTCTGCGTTTACTAGAGTAGACCATGAGTAAACCCAAAGTAACCAGAGTGGACACAGAGTAAACCCAGATCAGAAGTATATCCCTGCAAGCAGACATTAAATATGTATTTGGAATATACAAGGGGCAGGAATAAGAGGCAGTAAGATAGTAGATGAAGTACTGGCTTACTCATTTCATTGCGTTCAGTTGACCTAAAAAGCAAATCCCGAGTCAACCCAAAGTAAACCTAAATGAAACCTAAAGTATACCTCAAGTCAACATTTCCAAAAAAGCAGACCAAAAGTAAAAGCCTAGTAAACCCCGAAAGTAGCTAGACCCAGTGTGTAGTTGGGGTTTACTCTGGTGTTAGGTTGGGTCTGATCGGTACTGTAATTCTCACCGTAGTTACACGATGGTTACATTTAAAGAAAGAAGAAACAAAATATTTGAGAAACATTAAATCTTAATGATAAGAAGTACTGGTGACTTGCACCTATATACAACTCAACTAATAAATACATTCAGCGGGATAATGTCAATGTCAAATCTAGTATGAATCAAAATATTATTATATATCACGTGACCTGCGGTGGATGCGGAGAAAAGTTACATTTGCATAACATGGCCGATCACTTGGTTTTAAATAATTAAGAAGAAAATAAAAAAATTCTCCACTCGTGATCTTTAGTGGTGTTTTTTTTTTATTTGAAAGGCCTATTTATGATAAGGATATAAAATAACCATCTCAAATGAACATCATCAACTTAATGCAATACTTTTGGTTTTTTTTGTACAGATAAACTTGTGAAGGTATTTCATAATTTTTATTTTGATCCAAATCCCCTCAATTTTGCAATATGAAATAACAAAGATCACGTTTGCATTGACAATACTTTTTTTCACATCAATGTTTTATTATATTAAAGCAATGTTTAATGTACATCTTTTATTACGTTTAAACTATTTTGTGATTAATTTTGCACCTTCTCTATACATTTTTGATGCTTATTTAGCAACAGAGAGTCATGTTTTGATAATTACAAAACTTTGAAACCCTGAAGTCCATGTGAATGATACACAGTTCACTACAGCTGTATACTAGTCAAAATTTCTAAAGCCCCAAACAAGTATTTGCATTATACTGTTCGTTATTCCAATAATTTTTACAATGACAATGATAAAATAAAAAGAATAGATAATAACAAAGCATTTTATGAAAAACGCAATCAAAATTTATTTTAAGGATTTTTAAAAAGAAAGGTAACCTAAAAAATTAAAGATCACAACATTAAAACCTCATACGTTCCCCGTTTGCGCTAATAACAACATCTCAAAGACACGATTGAATAAAAAAACCTTTGTGGAAGGTTATTTCATTTGTTTATAAGGTCTAGTTGTGCAAAATTGGATGCTGAGGAAGTTTTCATTATTGGATTTATATCGTCCTGCTCATAAACGCCATTGGTGTGGTCTAAACCGAGCTGTGCAATTGCGCGTGTTTTACGGTGTCTATAAGAAAGGTTAGTAGCCCTAATGTAGCGGTCATGTTGACATGTCGTTCAACACTTCCGGTTGCACTGAACTTCCGGTCAAGCCTTAAAATGATTAAGTGGTGTCTGTAAAAAAAATCTAGCGATCTGTGATAAAAATTATTTATCAGGAAAAGCTGTTTTATTGTTTAGGACTTCATTATTAAATGTTAAAAGTAAATAAAGCAAATATTTTGAAAGGAAACAAACCAAGGGTGAACCGCGCTCTGCTTCGACCACACCAACTGATCTTGGAAGGTTTTTGGGCAAACATGCTTCACATTTTTCATAATTGTTTATATGTTTTTTCAAACCAGTTAAAGATAGGGAATCGATCGAATCGAGTCCTTTTGAATAACACATCCGAAAAACATATCGAACAAGCGTTCCACGCTTTTCAACAAAAACGGTCATAATCGAGTAATTACTTACTCGATTACAATTTTTTGACATGAACAGTTGAGCATTTTATACAGCAGTCGATAGTAGCAATGACTTAAAAACTGATGCTAAAGTTTTGTAAATAAAAAAAATAAAATAAAATAAAAGTGGGGGGTTAGAAATATTGGTCAGTATATATGTTAATCAAAGTACCAAAGAACTGACGGGAGTTGATTTTATCGATGGTTATTTATTTTAAAATCAATGATATGTTATTTTGCCTGACAAGTACAGGTAGTTTCTAATCTGTATTTGAATTACGCACATTTTTATAATATGAATTTTCGGACTTTTTCAACACAAGAATGTTGATAAAACCCCATATGAATCATGTTAAGTAATATTTAAAGATATAATAAATTCAATCAAACTATGTTTCAGTGATATAAACATTTCTTGAAAATTTATGGATCCAAACAATATTGAACTCTCGTCTCGTTCAACCAAACGCTCGGCTATCTCCGTTAATCTCCGCCAAGTAAGAGAAACTCTCTGCTTGTCGGAGATTTACGGAGACAGCCGAGCGCCGAGTTGAGCGAGACTATATTGAACTCTGGCGTAAGAATACAAACAACTACAAACAATATCTAAATTGTTCGTACCATTTAAAATCTGACTATTTTCAGGGTATTTATAAATATGTTTCCTTGAAAAACAATGCTTTAGCATACATCATTTCGGATTTATCAATTATTCTCAAGAACTAATTTTTGTCAGCGGCGATGATTTGTGCTTTGGTCCAAACACTGTTTCACTTTCGGTTTGTCAGAGTAACTGCATAGGAGAGTTGATTAAAATCAACTCCCAAAAATGGTACACAAAACAGTAAGTTTCATAGAAACATTTACACATTTTTATTATGTAAACTAACTCTATTGGAAAGCCACCCATGAAAATGACAAGGCATCCTCTGGAGTATCTCAGAATTACTATAATTACGATATGTAACGTTAAATAAATTCATATTCTCATCTTAAAACCGTTTTAATACCAATAAAGACTTATTTTTGTATTTTCATTATTTTGCCTTTGACAATTGAATCTATTGTCAATATAAACTGTTTCTAAAAAGACTCAATTTCATTTGTTTAAACGCCCTTTTACCAAGGTATTACGTTACGGAAGATGATTCTAATAGAGAACTCATCGCATCACTACTACTCGATTTTTTTTTCATTTGATTTTTGAAACGATCGTTATTATATTAATCTTCCTTTTTCCGATGTGCAGCCGAATACAAATGCTTTGTAAAGTAGTTCATAAAATTTCATGCGCGCTGTAAATGTGACCAGAATGTATGGTCTTTAAAACACGCAGTTAATAAAAAAAACCCAACAAAAATACTCCCTTAATTTATTTGCGAACAAAATAACCAATATGGCTCTCAGTAAAAGTAAAACTCTTTTGTTTACCGGAAGCAACTACTCTGACGGTTTTGGTTTTTGTTGTTGTTTACCTTTTACAGTTGTTCTATTCATAGAAACACTAGTAATTTGCATGCCTATAGCCAGGACTTTGCTTTAAACAAAATCCGGCTAAAAATGAAATCACCTGGGTACAATAGCCTATTATCGGACAATGCAAGACTAACAGTAATACGTTTCTCAAGTGATTCATGTGACCTAAATATAACATGTTCACTATATGGTAATATTTAAAAAGACTGAACCACAATTTCACAATTTAAGAAAACGTAAAAGAAATTATTTAAAAAAAGATATAGTAAAGAAGAAGATTGTCTTAGATTTAATACTTGCACTACTTGGTCATACAGGCCCGGCCTAAGATCTAAACTACTGACCCAGCGGTCATGGTCATATCCATATGTTTAGTTTCTGTAGAATGTCAAGTAGTTAAGAAGAAGATTTTTAAAAAATTACAAATTTTTAATACATTTTTTTTCCCCAATGTTATTATGTTCCAATATTGTTATGGCCTCTGGTAAATGGGGGTCACAAATTTCACAATTTATGTTTCCATTTCTCTTTTGATAGTACACATCCAATTTGGTCAAGATAACTCTTAAACTAGTTGTTTCAGAGAAAAAAACCTGAACATATTCAAATGTTAAGAACGCTACACGCCGCACGACGATCGGCGAAATCGGATCGCAAAGGGAAATGAGTGACCCAATTGACCAAATAAATTTGTCGAAATTAACATATTTTGCCATATACATGCTATATCATCAGTTATCTGAAAAGATTGCAAACACGTCAGTAGGTGGTTTAAAAACTCTTGTCTCTACCAGTTAGTTGTAAAAGTTTCAAAGTGCAAAAGGACAGCGTTCCAGACGTCTTTAACCTTTCAACTTACATTTCAACCTTTTTTTTTTTATACAAAAACGTTTTGAGCAAATCCAAACTAACGAATTTCGATATCAATATACTCGTATTACTCCGACAGAACATGCTCTGGGCTCACAACTTTATTTTCTTTGAGCATTGGGACCAGTATGTCCACTTGGAGTTCTCTCTTTATAGAATTTATTGATATAACTTCACCTTACAAATACAATTTTTATCCCAGAAAGATTGTTGTTACATGTATGAGTGAATCTCCCCTGGAATTGAATTGAACCTGCCGCTAATAATTCTTCAAGTTTTATATTTAAAAAAACCTCAAGTATCAAAAAGAAATAATTATTCCTGAGTGACATCTGACACATTTAATTTTTTTAAATAGTTTTTTAAAAACTGTACTGACTTACAAAGAAGACACAAGAATATGATTGTTAGATGTAGTTTATTCACATAATGCACACACGAATTTTAAACAATGTACTTAAAAACAAACGTACAAAATGATTTCTTTACAAAAACTCAGGAGAAAACATAAAATGATGTGTAAATATGCTTTATGATTGCATACAAAAGAGACTGATTCTGCTGGTGTAAATAGGAGAAAGTCCATAACTTTCTAAAATAAATGATTTGCATGGAAAAAATTTTGATACTGTAATTACAAAAAAATCGGACCAAGCAGCTTTTTTTTTAGCAAGGTCAGTCACTACTTGCACTACATAAAGTTAAGTGTGTATTGATGACATAGAACAGATATATATATATATATATATATATATATATATATATATATATATATATATATATATATATATATATATATATATATATATATTGCGTCATAAACAAATTTTTTAGTGATTGTGACGAAATGTTGAGAATTTGATGATTGTAACAATCATTCCTTTTAGGTGCGGTATCTGCGCAAAGTGAATGGGGTCCATCATCCTTTAAGATCGGCCTAAAAAGCTGTGCACAAGATTTTTAATAGCCATATCATATGACAAACATTCAAGATACTTTATTATGCTAGAAGACTGTACCAATGTAGCAATAAAGAAGTCATATCTGCATATCATGATAACTCATTTTATTGATCAATATATTAATCTGTTATCAATTATAATTAAAAAATATATATATCAAAGATTTCAACAATTGCTTTGTCTCCATCAAAGTCATAAAACAGATCTCTAAACACTCGAAGTGGGCACACAAACATATACATATGTAATGTTAATTCGTTTATCTATAAACACCTCTCACTTTCCAATTCCAAAACATATATTAACAAATGCTCTGTTGGTAACAAATTGATGTTAACCCTTTGCCAATGGTAGCTAAACACAGTTTCGTATAAAATCCGGGGGTTTTTCTCGGGGGAAAAGCATGATGAGTAGGGATTTTCCTGCTATTTTAATGCGGTATAGATGAAAATTAATTTTTTTAAATTCTCAATTGCATAATATAGAGGTTTATGTTTTGAATACATGTAAAAAGTATGTAGAAAAATTATAAAATTAATTTTGTTAGACTGTAAAACAAAGGGAAGTAACTCCAAAAACCTCCGGATTTTACACGTGCAGAATTCATGAATTTTTTAGTGGGTAATATAGCTCTTTAAAAAAGCTTGCGAATGTATCCTGAAAATACTATAAAACGATGCCTAAGAACTAGATATATATGCAACATGTTCTTACAATTTAATTTTATACGGGTCAGTTTTGCTTGTCCCTCATTTAAAAACGTCATTTTAACGTTATATATAAAACTGTGTTTTGCACCCAATACAGGGAAATAAAAACTAAAGTCAAGACACAGGAGCAACCTCACCGGGAAAAAACTACGAATCAGTTTTCTACAAAAAAATTAAATTCAAAAGGCATTTAAATAAACGAACTGGAAACTAAAAATAAATATACAGCTATAAAAGGTATATTGGTATTTTGTTCATTAACATTAACATTACTAAGTTTGCATGCAATGGTTTTCCTCGTGCTTTGTTGTAATATACATGTGTCTTAATTGCATGTATTTTGGAATTAAGAAACTCATTTAGAATTTAAACAATAAATCTTACTTCATCAATAACTATTTTATTTATAGATTCCATTTGTCAATTTTCAATAACATGTTATACAATCAGGAGTCACAGTCAGAATTGCAGCTCATGGCCATGTGAATGATACAGGTGCAGATGTCAAAGCAGAAACATTTACAATCGTCGATGTTCAAGTCATCCCCCTTCTCAAGCTGGTATTGAGCTGAACAAGACATTTCCATCGGTACATTGTTCAGTTTCATCTGAATAAATCAATTGTTCATAATTTTTATCATATTTATATTGTGTGCCGTGTTACAAATCAAATGACGTTTAAATACGTCAATAAATCGATAATTGGCACATATCCTGAAATGGGCAAGTTCACCAGCATCACAGTGCTTTTTACTGCGTAGAAATGCACGGTATTATATATGAACTATATTGTTAAATGACGCTCAATGCCTTGGCATAAAAGGTTTTGTTTGAACAAAATATCATAGACGTGTCATATAATAAGAAAAAAGAAATCATTTATTTCTTTATTTGGATTATATAAATATTGGTCGTTTAGAACCTACTTAAATATACGATTAAATCAAATTTCATAAGAATTGTATTGATTAAAATGTGAATTGAAAATATAACAATAATGTTATACTTTATCCTACAAACAATTTACATTTACAGTTTTATCCTTAATACATGTACATGAATGATACGCGAATAATGAATAAGAACCAATCAGATTTACCTTTTAAAACATTCGGTCTGGTGATACACATGTACTTGTACACACAAAGTTTATTGTTGTCGTATGATCCGACCAAAAGGTATCAAAATCAAGACTCCATGGTTTGCTCAGTTTTTGTGATTCTCCCAGTAAAGATGACAAAAACTGACCGTTCTTGTCTATAATCTGTACTGTATCGGAAATACCATCACACACCAGGATGTGTGACAGCGCATCAGTACATATTCCACGTGGCTTAAGTCCTGATCCTGATGGGGGTCCTGTGTAGGAAAATCGATGGCTTCCTCCACGCCCAGTCACCACTACAGCACCCGTCGCATAAAAAGAATCAGAGTCAGACACCACGACATCCCCATTGTTGTTCTCTGTTACAAAGTTAGGTTTTCTATACAGTTCTTGTCCTGAATTGTCGTGTTGAATTGTTTGTATCAGCTGTCCATTCTTGTTGTATCGTATTACCTTGCATGTCCCTATATACTCATTATACATCCCGACCAGTAGATTCCTAGAAGACAGAGACCAGAACAGACACTGTGGTCTCCATGTAGAGTCTGTTTCCTCAATAAATACGCTGTTTGTTTTCATATCCTTTGACAGTTTTTTAATGTGATAATTCTTTTCTATGTAAAACAGTTCACTCTCAAGGTTTATAGTGTGTGGTCCAATGCATATACCTTCACATAAGTCATTCACATGATGTAGAATGACACCTGTTGTGTTTGTCAAGATGAGATTGTTTCTATCATCACTAACGCAGAACCAGTCTGGTGTCTTATAGGAAATGTGACCACAACGACGGACACCTCTCACTGTGAGAAAGTGAAGTAACTTGGGTGAGGACATCAGTTTCAGTAGAAACTTATTTCCTTTATGTGGTTTTTCTGTTTTTTTGGTTTCCATATCACTTTTTGACTCCATCATATGTCTTTGATCTAAAACATCGGACATAAAGTGTGTATATATCTTTCATTATTACAAGATAAAGATTAAAGTTTCATTACCATAATGTAATCAATTACTTTCCTAGACCTACCTGTAAAAGCGTATCGTCGATCTACAAACCTGTAGACACACAGCTTGTTGTTGTATAATCCGGATCCAACCCAGAGAAGACGAGTGCTTACATCGTAACTCAGGCTACTAGGTTGATATATTCCTGATGGTTTAATCAATAGATGTGACATGAACTGGCCGTTTTTGTCTAACATCTGTACTGTATTAGAGTAACCATCACATACCAGGATATGTGACAATTCGTCAGTACAGATTCCTCGCGGCTGTATTTTTGATCCTGATAGATGCCCGGTGTAGGAGAAACGATGTTTTCCTCCACGTTCTGTCACAACTACAGCACCAGAGTCAGAAACAAGAACATCTCCATTGTTGTTCTCTGTTATAAAGCGAGGAAGAATATACAGTGTGCGTCCTCTGTTGTCGCATTGTATTGTTTGTGTCAATTGTCCGATCTGGTTGTACCGAGTTACCAGTCCAATCCATGGATTGAGAACACACATCCCGACGAGTAGATCCTCAGTAGACGAGGACCAGTACACACACCGTGGTTCCCATATAGAGTCAGGTTTCTTTATAAATGTGTTTGTTGTTTTCATATCTTTTGAGAGCTTCTTTATATTATGAATCCTATCTACATATATCAATTCACTCTCACTGTTCACTGTGTGTACTCCGTAACCACTGAATAAATCACTACATAAATCTTTTACACGATGTAAAGTTTCACCTGTTGTAGTTGTCAAGATGATATTGTTTCTATCACTGACCCACACTCGGTCTTGTGTCACACATGATATGTGAAAACAACCATCAACATTTGTTACAGAGAGAAGCCGATGGAACTCTGGATTCAACAAGCACTCATTTTCTACGCGTTGCTTTTCTGTCTTTGGGATTTGGATTCCACTCAATAACTTCATCACATCCTCCTTGTTGAGGGAATTGTTCATAGAGAGCTGGCTGGTGTGGAGTGTTAGGTTGTATATCTGGGGGGGATTGATTGTCTTTATGAATAAAATGAATTTTAGCGGACAGATTGCTGACTGTTCATATCGGGTAACATATCTCTGTAAGCTAATAAGGCGTCTACTCATTTCTATTTTCTGTTTTGAACATCTGTGTTTGAAATCAAAGTCACAAAATACATTGTGCATAAGATCATTTTGTATATAGTCGATGAGACCCTTAAAAGTTTTGGTTTTTGTTATTAACTCTGATTGATAGAGGAAAACATTTGTGAGACAAGTTTTGAAAGCAGCTTTGATTTCTGACATGAGAAGAGGTCTGTAAAAGAAAGCCTCACTTCCGATGGCGTGAATGGTTTCTCTATGTTTTTCTCGCTTTGCTCTGTAAACTTCTCGTATGCATAAAATATTATGTTTAAAGAGAGGAAAACGGTATCTGTGATATAAATTTCCGAACAGGGAATCACATACAGGTTCATGACAAGTTTCACAGAACCTTTTATAAACATTTATAGGATGTCTCGCACATATCTCTTGTGTTGAGATATTGTTGTATTTATCTGAGAATGCCACAACACTGTGGTCTATTGTTTTGAGATCTTTTAAATGCTTTTTTTTTACACTGGAAACACAAATCACAAGGACAAGTTTCACATAAGTACTCTGTCTCCTGCGGACACTTAGAACACTGATGTACCCTGTATGATATGCTTGCCATATTCATCATGTCAAGTGTCTATGTCTCCAAATAAGATTATATTTCAACTGTAATGAATTATTAAAAAAATTTAACACAGATACAAATGTACTTTTCATTACTATATTAATTTTAAAATTGTAATACGTAATGATACATGTATACGAATATCTTAATAAATTACAAATAAAAAGCTTTGTACTAACAATAGGACCTAACAATAAATAACAGTCGTTTTTTTTTTTAGAAACATAGTATTGCATACACCGATATCAGGTTTTAGACCAATGCAACTTTTGAAAACTACAAACGAACTATTTTCTAGCGTTCTAGCTGAGGTATGAAGCCGATTTTATCTAAAAAATATTCCCGAAAACTAAAAGGGGTAGCTTGCTTAAAGATTTATTTTTGTACAAATAAAAAAAATCCGGATGTTGTTTGATGTTATGCATTTCTGTAGTGGAAACAATTGCAACTTCCTGTATTTTTGGAAAAGCATTCGACTCTGTGTCTTGAAAATTTATTTCTTATGTCCTTAAAATATTAAAATTTGGATAACAAATAGAAAACAAACCTTGATGTCACTTCTGGTTTTGATTTATCGACAATTTAAAAATATATATAATACTGACATCACTGTTATTCATTACATGTAATTGCATGATGGTGGGCGAGATATATATGGATTTATTTCCCCAGGGTAGCACCCGAGGGATATATGAATATTCTGATTGGGAGGGGATGGTAAATTTTCATTTCTCCCGAACATTCATTTAATAATTGTTTTTATTTTACCGAACGACACTCATTAATACAAAAAAGTCGAGTTCGAATACTTTTTCAACTCTAAAAACCAAAAACGTCTTAAACGTTTGACCTTTTTGTGAATTTCTCCGTTTTTTCCCCCATAAATTCTTCTATGTATACTCAAATTTGTAAGAAGACTTAAGTGAAATCTTTTAAATTTTAACCATGTATTTTTACGTTGCCCATGTATGCTCATTTTGACATTTTCATATCATAGTTTGAAAAATCCTGAGACTTCTGAAGAAGTGGGATAAGACATTTTTTCCCGGGAAATACAACGTTTTGTTTGGCCTGTCACATGACTTTTCTGACCAAACAAATGGCGCGTTATATAGAATTATCATAATGAGGCATCATAATTTCATATATAACACTGTACCGGATATACCAGTATACGGCGCATGCATCAAAATAATTCAAAAAAGTCATATAATAAATCATTTGTTAAAGGTTTTCTTACAGGGATGGGGTAATGGTAATTTGTAATGGTAATTGAGTGTAATTAATTACAAATTTTGATGTAATTGAAAGTAATGTATAATTGGCCAAATTTTCAATTACATGTAATGGTAATTTAATTAATTACTTTTAAAAAAGGCATGTAATTCCAATTACTTTTCAATTACTTTCAATTACACACTGATGTACATATAAATATGAAGCTGCCCACTACCCATTGTTCCCCACACTATCAATGGTACAAGATCAAGTTAGGAAGAGTAGTTAAAAAGTATTGAACTATTATTATATATATCATACTAAATATTTTTCAGAATGAATTTTTTCAGTGATTCAATATTTAATCATAAGTTTCCCAAATTTAATTAAGTACACGTGTTTGATGATTTGCTTGATCTCTTTTTTCTTAAAAAATACTTATTTCCCTTCTTATTAGAGAAATTAGTATGTCAATTATCATTGAGTTAGATTAAAACTTCACTGTTTAATTTATAAACAAACAGTGTTATATAAACTATCATGCAGCCTAAAATACATGGAGATAAAATGCATGGCTTCAAGTGGGTTTAAGTTCTTGATGCCTAACATGTCCACAGGGTGTGTCCCTAATTGCAAACATTTGACAATTAGGTAGAGAACAACAGGTGTGAATTGTGTTTTGATAACAATTATAGTCTGCCCTCTACCTGAGATCAACCTGTAATTTGGCATTGTATTTATAAAGAAAAAAAATAGTGTATAAAAATGCAAAGGAGAAAGTTTTCATTTAATAGTTTTGCAGGCAGGAAATACTTGAGTAGACATGATAGGTGTAGGTTAGCGGATATGACTTTCAAATGTTTATTGAATATTAAGGTGGTAGGGGACACCTTCATATTGTGACTACCGGTACCTGCGTATTGAAATAAACAATAAAACCAAATTTATATTTTTTCTTTCCAAAAATTGTTACTTATCAAAGTAGTTATCAAATTCTCAAAAAGTGAAAGTATTTTGATTATGACGAAATTTTATTCACATTATAGACATACCTCCTTAAATGTTTATGTGTTGTAGATAAATCATAGTTTTATTAAATTTTTATGAATTTCAAAATGTAATTTGTAATTTAATTAATTACATTTGCAAAGTAATTGTAATTTAATTAATTACATTTGAAAACTCTTGTAATGGTAATGGTAATTTAATTGAAGAATTTAAGCAAGTAATTGTAATTTAATTAATTACTTTCCATTGTAATTGACCCCATCCCTGTTTTCTTATTTTTGCATCTCACCTGTCAGATGAGATATTTATCTTTATAAATAAACTCCTACAGGAATAAAAATTTTACTATAGAAAAACATTTTCTTAAAGGATCTTTAGATTTTCCCACTGTAATAAAAGAACTTGTTATAGAAATTTAAATTCTGATGAGATATGAACAAATATTACATGGAATTTTAAAATCGATAGGAAAACCAACCTGTCTAGATTAAATTCCCGTGAGAAATACTTTTCTCGGATATGAAATTTAATTCAAGTAGGATTTGCAATATTTTTTCGCAGAAAATGTTTTTTGTCTATGGGAATCAATATGTTTTTTCTCTAAGATTTTGAATTTTAAATGTTAATGTCTCACCATCATGTCATAGATGGAAGCAAAAGAATCCAAAGTAATAAGCGATATAAAGAGCTAACAATCCTTTTCATTTTTTTTCTAAAGAAAGTTTTTTTCGCTCTCCAAGAAACATATTTAATAAATGCAACACATTTTTTAAACCATCCTTTCATTTGCAATTGCTCACTCACTCACAGTCAACTATAATGGAAGAGGCTGCTTAAATTGAAAACACACACCCACACACACAAAGAAAAAGAAAAAATACAATGCCAAAAAAACCCCCCAAAAACTAACAAAAAACAACACCCCCCCCCCCCCCCCCACCGAAATAAAAACATAACAAAATCAGACAAGGTGAGTATAAAAAAGGAAAATAATTAGACAGATTAAAGCACGAAACCAAAATTACTAATAAAGAAATGTTGTTTGAGACAAATAGCTAAATTATTGAGTACTAGTGTCAAAAATAGATAACCAGGGTTACCAGGCATTTACAAATGTATGCAATTCAAGATTTTTACGGCTTTGTATTTGTTGAATAAATGAAAGGCATCATGACAGTTTGCCCTTTTTTTAAACAAGTGAACAAATGTTGCTTTGAACATAAAATAATAAAATTAACAACTTTGTTGTTTTTAGTCAATGGGAGTTCACCTAACAATATATTAACTACATTAAAACCAATTCTTAGGAAGAAGCATGGTAAATATGCAAGAACACGTTGCTCACAATTCTTATTATACCCGCACTTTCTAAAGAAAGTTCGGGTATATTATTGTTACCCTGTTCCGTCCGTCCGTCCGTCCGTCTGTCACGTTTTACTTTCTCAAACTGCTCTTACATCTTATAAACCAGCAAACTGAACTCTTGGAGTTTGATTTGGGGTGTCATGTTGTTTTGTAAAAAGGTTTCAAAAATTCTCTGGTAGTCCTGGGAGTCAAATAATTGGTAAAAAATGACGTTTTTTCACAAAAAACCTTCTTTCTCAAACTCCTTCTACATTTTTAACAGTAGACAAATCACCTCTTGGAATCTGTTTTAGGGTATCCTATAGATGCGCAGTAAGGTTTCGGAATTTTCAATTTTGTCCTGGGGGTCATTTAATGGCTGAAAAATGACGTTTTTTTGCAAAAAAACTGGTTTCAAAAACGTCATTTTATTTTGGCAGTAGACAAATGATCTTCTAGAATATGATTGGGGGTGTCATATGGAAGTGTGATCAGGTTCCAGAATTTTTTTTTTCTTACAAGGATCAGTGGGCAACAAAAAATGACGTTTTTTTTGCAAAAAAAGTATGGTTCCCAGAACTCCTCTTACAACTTTTGGAGTAGCTATGTCAACCCTTGGGATATAATTGGGGCTGTCCTATAGATATGCAATAAGGTTTTAAAAATTTAAATTTCATCCAGGGATTCAAATAGTAGCAAAAAATTGACGTTTATCACTCCAAAAAAAACCATAGATCCCAGAACTCCTCTTATGATTTAATGGATAGACACATCATATCTTGGGATATGATAGGGACTGTTCTATAGATGTGTAGTAAGGTTTAAAAAATTCAAATTTTGTCTAGGGAGTCAAATAGTAGCAGAAAATTGACGTTTATCACTCCAAAAAAAAAAACATAGATCCTAGAACTCCTCTTATGATTAAATGGATAGACACATCATATCTTGGGATATATGATAGGGACTGTTCTATAGTGCATTACGGTTTTGAAAAATTAAATTTAACCCTGAGGCCCATTACCTACATACCGTTTGATGCCCTTTACCTTAAAGGATCAAGAATATATATGGTTAAGGGGTGGGGATCTCAACCGTTTTTGAGATATTTGTGCACTTCCTGTTCGAGGAGGGTCACAACCACCCCCCGGGGCCCATGACCTGCATACCGTTTGATGCTCCTCGACACAAGGAACAAGAATATATTTGGTTTAAGGGTGGGGATCTCAACTGTTTTGAAGATATTAAGGGACCTACTGTTTGAGGGGGATCAGGACCACCCACAGGGCCCATGACCTACATAACATTTGATGCCCCTTGATATAAGGAACAAGAATATAATATATATGGTTTGGGGTCATGATTATAACAGTTTCTGAGATATATGGTAATTTCCAATTCATGGGGGGTTGGGATGACCCCAGGGGTCAGATCTAATAAACCTTATATATTGCCAGTAACAGTCAATATATGATTATGAAAACTCTATATTATTATCTTTGTCCGTTTTCAATAGAATCTACTATTCTTCCCATAAGGTTCAATGTTAGACCCCACACCCTTTTGTAGTATGGCTTACTTATCTTAAATTACATCAAAAAATTGTCAAATATATGACTTGGAACCCGCACCCCCAAACAAACTCAAATTTAAACTGTCGCCCCCCCCTCCCCCTTTGAAATTTGAAATTGCTTAATTTCATTTTTGAGATTTATAAACAAAATGTTTTTTGCATGTGTATAACACCTATTTGGGGCAGTTGTTAAGTCTCCTAAACAAAGCAGTTTCATCGGCTAGGAATTACCCGCATGGATCAAACACTACAAATGAATAAGATAAAATACATTATTATTTCTAGTTCTAGAATGTCAGGGTGTCTCCAAGAGGGCATAACCTATATACAATTTGATGTGCAATGACACAAAGAGCAAGAATAAAATTATATGGTCTAGGGATGAGGATCTCAAAAGTTATCAAAATATACAGTGTATCATCATTTCCTATTTCATAAGGGGGGGGGGTTAAAGACAACACCTGGGGGTCATGTACTTTACAGCATTTGATGCATCCTAATGACATAAGAGGATATTTTATATTTTCCTGTTTCATGGGGTCAGAACAATCCCATAGGGTCATGGCCTACATTGTATTTGATGCATTATCATACATTAAGAAAGAAAGACCCCTTCCTTCCTATTATAACTCATATAAAAATGATAATTCTCTACACTTACTTATACATGTAATACACAAATTTAATACAAAATTGTTACAGGGTCAATATGGGGTCAACTCAAAACTGTAAGTCTGACAAATGAAAAAATAACTTTTGCAATTAAAATGACAGAAACTTTACAAATGTGATAGGATAGGTGACGATGATAAACTTATCTAAATATTAAAAGATGATGATACAGTATGCTAGCTAAGGGAGATCACTTATTTAGAAAGTGAAAGTAATACTTATGTACATACCGGTGTCTCATATTATTGTGCTACTATAATACTCACTATTCATGTATTATGCTTACCTACATTGGTCAACATCATATTGATAATCCAATTAGAGCACAATATGAATCCCTTTAGCTGATCACCACAAAAGAAATGTTTATGCATGTTAACTAATTCTTTTCTTCATTTGAATTAAAGAACATACATGTATGTACATCAAATCGAAGAGCTGGGTAAAACTAGTACCAGCAATTGAGACCTGTAGACCTGTGTTGTGTACATAACTTCAGACAACGATCAGTTATTTGTAACATGCATTTTTTTTTATGACCTATTCTTCAAAACCTTTTCTGCATATGAAAAACACATACATGTATGTATACCACCTGAAACCCATATAATCGAAGAGCTGGGTAAAACAAGTATCCGCAATTGAGACCTGTAGACCTGTGTTAAATTATTGTGTACATAACTTCAGACAAAGATCAGTTATTTGTAACATGCATGTATTTTTATGACCTATTCTTCGAAACCCCTTGCACTATTTTATGAGGAAAATAACAGCTTTAAGGTGGTGCAGGACACCTGCATATTCTGATGTATACTTGTACTTCCTTTTGAAATAAACAATAAAGTATAAATATAATATTTTCCCCCAAAATAATGTTACCTTACGGGTTAGAGCAATTATGGGTACGAGTAATTACAAGTCTGTAAGGGCATTGGAGTCCGAGGTGTATTTTTGGTAATTTTACTATTGATTTAAATGAATTTTAATTGGGGGGAGGGGGGAGGGTCTGGACCCATCACTACCACCCCTTTTCTAAATCCGTGCACACGATTATGTACATGTAGGCACACAGAAGCAAATCTGAAGCCAGCAACCGCAGGGGAGAGCGGGCATAATTTAATTTTGTTTGTAATGATTATATAGACCAGTATACTTTCTATGACATGAAAAGTAAAAATTATTGATGAACTTAAAATTCACATGCAAACAGTTCAACCCCAAATCGCACATAAAGTGCTGCTCATGTGTTATTATCATATGGGAAGGGATCTCATCCTTCAGTTATGAAAATTATAATTTTTAATTGTATTACCGGAACTTGCATATGGCCTTCATTTTTAATTAAACTGGTACAAAACAGTGTTATTTAGGGGCAAACACTTAGTGCGGGTATTACTGTCTAATGACAGCATCTAGTTATTGTTATGCAATCAAATTTTGTGGCATGAGTTTTTTCACATGTTGAGTGCCGAAAAGAAAAGAACATTTTTAGAACAAAATTAAATTAATGTGCCTAACATTAGAAAATATTCCTGTTTATTCATAACAAAGTAGCAAACCTATAAAAAAAAACTCTTGAATTTTGAAGAACTTTTACCGATATATTGAACCAACGTAAACCAAAACATAGCAGGAACCTTGATTACATATGCATGTGAGCCCTGAATATTGCTGATTATTCGATGACTTTTATAAAGATAGAATCATCTTAATGAAGCTTTGTAAAAAGCACAATGAAAAAAGAATACTTATTTGAAAATGTTTCGCTTATATAAACTTACCTATTTTCTCCATATGCTAATAGAGGTTCATACGTCATTGGCATTGAAATTTTTAGTTGTTTAAATATAAATGAAAATTTCTACCGTCTTTTAAGTTAATTACAATTGGCGGAAATAAAATCTGATTGGTCCATTTTCGGCAACTGATTTAATCTTTAAATATCGTACGGTATATATGAATCATATTATTTGTGGCTATAACAATACAGTTTTATATGTTTTAGAAATAATTGAATACAATGTTAAAAGAAACGTGTAACGTATGGTTGTATTAATATTGTTCAAACTAAATGAAAACAATAGATTGAATTACTTGCGGGAAATGAAATTCAAATACTTGCATACGTAAATATTATATCATATTTCAATTCACTCAAAAGCAATTAAACACGCTATTGAAAAACAGGAAGTACAACCACAGATCTATATCGTTTCATATTTCTTTAGAGTATCAGGTTTTTAAAAATTTGTTTAGATATATACGATTTAATTGGGGCATATTTGTTATTAAGAAACGCGGAACTTAGTCTTCATTAATTATGATTATTTTGTTGTTGTAAACAAAACTGTTGTAAGACGTTTATGAATGCATAAAACATAGACACTACCTGTTTAATGGTGTAACAGTTGTGAAACGTCATTTATTGCTTTGAAAAGCTAAACATGATAATATACAGCTTTAATGGTTAATTAATGCTAATGTCATAAGAAGGGTTTTAAAACCTTTAATGTACATGCACGGCATGATGGATAAATGGAAGTTGTACATATTTGTTCTTTGGTTACTGACACCTGATATATATCAACTGACAGTCACACGCCTGACAATTCGGTGACATGAAACAGTTCACAAGACAGTTCTTTAACTATGTCTGATATCTCCTGCTATAGAGGTGAGACTGTAGAACATTGATTTCATCTATAATCCCCCAAGAATGTCTAAATGCTTTGGCCTTGGTGGTAATGTATCATTAATAGATTAACAGGAAAGAGTGAACTGATTTCCCAATTTCCTGGGGTACTAACAGTACTTAGTCTAGTGCTTTACGTGTTTTAAAAAGTTGCAATTTACGGTTCATAAAAACTCGCGCTACATGTAGTTTTGGACTAATTACTCTTATCAATGAACACATTCTCGAATAAAGAAAAAGTTATTGGACATTTTACTATAGTAATCGTCATTTTACTAGCTTCTTCTATTGTTTTAAAAGACATTGCCAGCCCCGTAAAGGAAAGAATCAACTCTTATTTCGTTGTAATTGCTTTTAATCATTGCACTATGTAAACAATCATATATTGACATTTGAATTTATCTTTGTCATGTTAACCCCGCTTCTGCCCAAAAGAGTTTCATGTTAAACTTTGAAATTTGATTGGTTTAGATACAGTTTATAATCCGTTCTATTACCCTCAGCGGTAGTAACACACTTGGCAAAGGGTAACACAACAAGCACTTTTTATATAATGTCATTTGACACATATCAATTTTTAGTTTGGCAGACTGTGTATTACAACAACGATCGAAACAACCACGTGATGCCGTTGAAAACGCCAATTTTAGGCAATGTGCCAATTATGAAGTTGCTGTCCAATGGTAAAAACGAAAATTGATTTTTTTTGTCATGAAATCATAATAACAAATAACGTACGCACTTTTACTTAATCTATAAGGATTATTCAAAAAGGTAAATGTTAACTAAATCAAAAACAAAATGTTTCTATAGATTTTACAAGGTATGAAGTGCAATAAAAGCAACGCATCGTAAGGTTCATTGAATTAAACTCAATTGCATGGGAAAGTACATTGTATATGACTGTATCTATGCTATGTTGACAATAACTTCTGAAAAAAAACCACATTATAATTTATAAAGTTGTTATTTTAATATTGAATGTTTTGTATATTGAGAAAAGGCCTATCCTAAAAAGTAACAAAAGTGTCAAATTATATATTATATAATTGCATGAAATATGGATGATTTAGGCAGGAAAAATACACAATGTCATCTTTCTAAGAAATTATTCCAGTAATTCAATTCTAAAAAAAGCGGGCTGCTTCCTTGACCTAAAATACTTTACAAAACACTATTCATCATAATATACTGTACATGTTATACAATGTCATGAACATGTAGTAAATCTAAACAGTGGCAGTTTATATAGGAATTATAAATATTTGTATTATATAGATGATAAAATAAAGTATGTGCACGTGATAAAAATATTGATATAATGCACAAAACAAAATTCATTTTAAAAAAACATTCGCAGAATATTCTAATTCTTATTGCACTTTACTCTTGTTATACAACAAAAATGACACAGATCACGAAGGAATTAGAAAAAAATCTCAGAGATATATTATATACTGTAGTAGTGTCTAAATAAATTAAGCAATTAACTATATCTTACTGAAAATATTCATGAATAAACTTAATAACAAAGACGTTTTAATGTTAAAACGCTGATATACAGCTGTTAGAAGAGGAGATGCAGTTATCACAATTTTAAGATCACATTAGCCATGTCTGTTTTGCCCGAGCATCAGGCAATCAAATAATCTTTAAGAAACAAGTCTTATCACCGCCAGCATCTCTCTCTTTTAATCTCCGCACATACTCTGCGTGTAGAGTTATCCCCATACTACAGACAGATAAAACAATCTAAGCCCCGCGTATAAACACTGCTCTTCTTCCACGACCCCGCCAAATGAATTGATCGAGCTTACCCTCGGAGGATGTGAAAATATGCTACAGGAATTGAATGTCAGCATGTCTGCCTGTGTCGGTTCCCGAATTGTGTCTAATGTGTACAAAGATGGATAAATTGGACATACCCCCCTCTTTATAAGGTTGGTGCCGGGCTTCTGTTCTGTGAATATTTTGAAATGCTGTTGAATTAATTTATAATTTGTTTTGGGTCAATATTTGTGGATTGTCCAAGGGTTTGTTTGAATAAATTTAAAAATGGTTTAGCAAGTAGGCACAATGGACAAAGACTGTGATAATTCTGGCATCTGAGATGATGTCAATTGGTATATCTGCTGTCACCATAAAATCCACAAATGTTGAGCCCTACAAATAATCATGCTTCAACAGAAAAAAAATATTCATATCGCTTACGCTAATTTTCATTCAAATAAATCATATTTTTTCATTAGGGTACAGTACAAGTAACATGACTGATAGCTTACAATAGCATCATTTAAAACGTTATCGTGCTATTTTGTTGTAGATCTCGTTCTAAAGACAAGCTGATTGCCATCATAAGAGTGCACGGCTAGTTGAGTAGTTTAAAAAAAAGTTTCAGGATGGCACCCATATCCAGTGTAGTACTTTTAGTTTTCGCGATAACGACTACAGTGTCTGGACAACTCAGCAACAATTTCAACTTGACAGCCGACATGGATCCGTTAGAAGAATCCATCCTCACTTCCATCTTACGAAGCGTCGACGAAAAATTTGAATCCCTAAGTACCCGAATAAACACGATGGAACGGGGATTGAATACTTTACAGTATTACAACTTAAGGCAATTCAGAACGGTCAACACCCATCTTCACACAGTGGATAATCTATTACAGAACCTCGGCACTCGTCTAGAGCAACAAGACATTGGGAACGGGGAGCTAGCCACGTCGCTGTTGCTAATAAAGCGAGAAGTCAAGAATGCCGCCATGATGAATCAAGAGTCGTTTGACAAAATGGCCGAACGAATGGGGAGTATGTCCCATGAGCTTGGAATGAAGGTTGCATTGGTTGAAAAGTCCATAATCAAGGCCATGAATGACACAGCGATCCAGCAAGACGAAGTAGCTAGCGTTCTTCGAGAGATTGTCGTCTCTGAACGAGACAGAACGAAGCAGATTTGTTCGGAATCTCTGGCCAAAGTGCAGACGAGGATCGACGATTTGGAGAACATGACGATTAACAAAATAGCGAACTTTGAGAATGCGACGATGAGTGTGATAAGCAATATGAATGTGACAATCGATCCCGTGAACGTTGATATAAATGCAACCGCAAGGAGGTTGCTAGAAGAGAGACTACAAGAGTTTAATGATAACGTTTTGGATTCGATACGATTCTACAGACACACTGGTGATCTGGTGGAACGCATTGTCGGAGCGACGGAATCTGTAGCAGACGATCAGGTCAAATTGCGCGAAGACATCAAACATTTCCTGGAACTACAGGTAAATCTGACGAGTGGATACGTACAGAATGCTGAAAGACAAGATGACATCAGTAATGTGATACCTAATGATGTTAATGACATTATTGTTGAGAAGTCGTCTAAGAATTGTGAAATAACTTCGGCAGTAATGGAAGAAATTCAACTCATGTACAGAAACGGATCCCAGGTGTTAGATGTGATCGCCGAGATGACAAGATCGTCTCAGAATGAACTAAAAACTACGATACAACAGCTTAATAACGAAGTGTTCAAACTCCAGGAAATAAGGAGCGAAGAAGAGACTCCGCATCCGGAAATGCTTAGTGGACAAATTGATTTCCATTTGGAGGAGATTTCGAACAACACGAGGGCGGTGTTTCATATCGTGGAAGCCATTGCATCCAACACTGGTTGGATTCCCTACATCTTTTCCAACTTACAGTTTCTTGAAAATCAAATCAACCAGACTTTGGTTACGGCGAAAATGGCCTTCCGGTCAGCCTCGCTTCAGAATTCCAAAACCCCTAACACTCTCAAGGACCAAGGTTACCAAAATGGTCCACATCTGTCAGACGATCCCAATCTTATGTCTAGCACTCCCAGAAACCAAGACACGAAGACCTTCTCTGAAAAGGATGTAGAATCTGCTGAAGGATTGTTGAGTCTCAATCAGACGATTGAGCTACAGACACAGTTTGAATTCGTGTACGAGACAAACAAAAGAGTCAATCGTATACTTCCGGCTTTGACTCGTCTTCTGGGAGAGCCAGGTCTGTATTGCAATCTTGCATGCCCATACTGGGTAGATATAATTTATCAAGGTACACACAACTTAACAACTTAAGTAATATGTATATATCTGTGCCGTTAAACTATTGTAAACTACAATGTACAAGTTCTGTTATATGGTAATTTTAATGGTATCTAATTTAGTATTACATGCATGCCCTATGGTGGGGTTGCATCGGCGAATGGTCAAGATCCCTTCCTTGTGGGATACCGAGGTATATATTTTTATTAGAACTTTGTTTTTTAATGTATGATCGACCCACTCCCCCTTCCGCTGAGGATAATTCTTGGATCTGCCATAATCATATAATAGTATTACATGAAAAAGACTTGATACTCCAAACTAATGTTTTAATTATGAACGGTGGTGTATAGGATGACAGACTTTGGTTAGATTAAGTGACAGACAGTACTGTAGATTCCTTAATTTACGTGAGAACTTAATTACGCAAATCCGCTGCGAGAATATTAAATCGCGAGCGCCAAACTTTTGGTACAATTTCTATCAGAGAAATAAATCCGCTATCTTAAAATAATTAAGAATTTCTCCCAACGTTACGAAAATGATTTTTTCTCGCGTTAAAATAGAAATCTACAGTATATACTAGTACATGTAAATGGTGGTTAATTGTCAGTGTACTCTATAATATCTATACTATTTTTGTTTTAGCTCCATTGTCTCTATAATAACATTTTTTATGCGGTAGATTGTTTACAGGTTAGACTGGACACTGTTTTGCAGCATAATAGCCACACAAACTACTGTTGTTGTCCGTTTTATTTATTTTAGAAACACGCCAGTCTCACGGTATAATTATATATTCCTCTGATGCTGTATTTGTTTGTAAACAATTATTACTCATTGGTAAAATCGCTCTGTAAAGATCAAGATAAAACGCTCTTTATCTCAAATGCACTTTGCGAATCGTGCGAGAAACACCCACGTTTTATCCTTATAGCAGAAAACATTGATACATGTACACCAACACAACGAAAGATTATTATAGCATCCTCACATGCAGTTTTTATATTAACAGATCGGTTCTCCTCCGTAATATGCATGTCAGTATTGCACATTAATTTTGCTTTTTATCGCCATTTCACTTTGGGTAGTGTACATGTATATAATGCTTTGCGCAGTATACACAATGCTCAATTTTTAATTTGTTTAAAGCTTACTGTAAAAGTTCGTCAATTTTTGACAAATTGTATAAATATTTGCATACGATTATTAAAAAGCTTTAATCAATAAACCCGCTCTATGGTAAGCATTAGACTAGGTTTCTTTTTTCAATTACATGTAATACAATATCATGATTCTTTATGGATGAAAAATCTGGAATGGACGACCGATAACTGAAATATTCTGTAGTTTATATTTTCTATAGTAGAGCATGTTGTCTGTAATCTGTAAGGTTAAAACGTTCAAGACTTCCGCAATCTACGTGAATTAGCTAAGTCGTCATGAACATAAACTTCTTAAAGATAAAGTTCGACGAACATGAGTTAGGCTGAGTAGCTTGGTTTAAGTTCTCATCGCATCTGTATCTACATTTTAGAGCCCTTTGTTGTAATGGTGGACGGAAGCAGTGAATATGAAGGTCGAGTCGAAATCTACCAGAAAGGCCGCTGGGGGTCGCTTTGTAAACCCTTGAGTCATGTCGAGGCTTCGTACATATGTCGTCACCTTGGCTACCTCGGCGGAATTGCGTCAGAGCCCGGGTATTTCGGGGAAGGAAGCGGAGTATTCTGGAATATGAATTTTACCTGTTTGTTGTCAAGACAATGCTCCATAGCTAGACCTGTTTTAGATTCCAGTTTATGTGATCATAAATACGACGCAGGCGTGATTTGTGGTGAGAAAATTAAACGGTTAAGTTAATTTACTTTTAAATTATTCCGTCATTCTTGTCAATCATTCATATTTTTAAAAAAGTATTATCCGTTTTGTACATTTCATCATGTCTGATTAATATCAGTTTGTTTTCTTTCTTATTTCATACACTTTCTCACATTTAAATCCTTAAATTTTGATTTTAGATAATATGATTCGACTATGGTTCGAGTCCAAGGATGACTTGAAGGTAAAAAGAAATACAGGCTTTCTTGAGATCCACCACCGCGAGGAGTGGATCCCAGTCTGCAGTGATAACTGGACCGAAAACAACAGCAAGGTGGTGTGTCAACAGCTAGGCTACAACGGCGGTATGGCCACGCCCCCTACCGAAGAGGTCATGACCTATCATCCGGACACGTCCGTTTTCTATTCGAATATTACTTGTACCGGAAGTGAGAAGAGATTGACAGCGTGCGAGTCTGCGCTGAAGGTGAATGGCTGTTCCTCTAAACTCCCTGTGTTCATTCAATGTATACAATGAAATTAAGGTTAAAGGTTACATGGTTATACTTTTTTTAAAATCATAAGAGGCATGTCCAGTGACAGGCATAAGCACTTCTCTGCAACTTGTCTACAGTATTAATTTTACAAATACCATTTGTGATGTTATTTAAACCAATATGGTTGTATTTTAAAACTTCCTTGTTGGGGAAAAGTTCATACATTTTTTTTAAGTTGTTTTTCTTCTTTTTTGTTGTTTGTGAAATTTTTATGCAGTAAAAGATCGCAAGCATAATGCTTATTCTTTTGCAAAATCTTAATGCATTGTAAGCACTGGCCTCTGGATTATAATGATTATTAATACTTGGTGTTATATTGGCATGAGTAATCAACTACATGTACATTGTACTGAGCTCGATATAAAAGATCCGTTTGTAATTCGTCAATATTTGTAATATATATTCAAGTGCGTTTGTATAATTTAACGTACATATATTATTGACAAAGATTTGGATATTAGACAAGTGAATGTGAAATGATGGGACAATTGATAAAGCAGTCGACACTTACTCAAAATAACCTTAGCGATTAGTGTTTGTGTTGCAAATGATTTTTTTTTTACATCAAAACTTTCAATCGGTCCTGTTAGTTAGACATTCGTCTCGAAAAATATTTGACTTGTATTGTTTGATGTTTTTCATTATTTTGTTTATGGAGAAAAAATGTGGAGCTAACTGCCAGAATGTATGGGGTTTACAAGTAATACAGTCATGCATTTTTCTCTAAAAGTTTAGAGTTTGATTAAGTTAGATTAATTGTTGGAGATATTCTAGAATCACAATCATATTCATACACACATACTTTGATTATATAAATTAATTTTGTTAATTAGGTATTATTTATAAGAAAAGTGAAACATTATAGACTTTAACTTGTTCGTCTGTCTTGACACTTGTGTTTGAACATCAAAATTAAAATTCCTAAGATACAAATTTTCAAGCTGAATGTATTTGATGTTTTTATTTTGCTATAATTAAGATTCTATATGTTCTTTACTTTTCGCCTCCTCGTTTCTATTATTTACAGATTCCTCTCTATTCTTTACCGTCAGATTATCAAAATTGTTCAGCACCGAGTCGTCAGACTGAGTATTCTCTGGTAAACATCCTTTCGAGTTCTCGTTAACCTCCTCGTTCATTAATCTTTGCACTAATTTATCTGAATTTCCTAGTGCCAATTTGTCTGAGTTTGAATTTCTTAACACCGAATTGTCTTTACTCTCTGGCGTTGAATCGTCTGTATTTCCTAGCGACACTTTACTTTTAAATCCTAGCTCCCACTTTTCTTCAACATTAACAGCGATGTCGTCTGTTCTTTCTTGGGACAAATTGTTCACACAATCTCTTTCTTGTTCACTGTTTTCTGTATATTCATAAAAAGTTTGCGAAATTTTTTCTGTTTCATGGTTTTTCGAGGATTTTGTATCTGAAACTGCGTCGCTTCCGTTTTTGTTGTCATCACCATTTGAGACGAAAGCACAGTTTATGTAAATACCCTCATCTTTAACACCAGGTTCATCATCTTCTATGGCCGAATCGCTGATTTCAGAAACACTCTCTAATTCCTCTGCAAAATGATAATAAAACATCATAATTTTTGCAAAAATATGATACAACGTTATGTTTCAGAAGTGTATGTATCCATGTATGCACACGTACGCTTAAATTAAACTGATTTTGTAAAGATATAATTATACATGTATCTTCTATAGAATTTAGAAATTCATAGTGAAAACGTATTTACAAAATTAATTTACAGCTGTATAAATCTATAATATATAAAGTGTCGCCCAATGATAAACATTTTAACAAATAAATTTTAAGACCAATGGTGAAAATGAATTTTTATTTTGTTCATTCCGATAAAAATATTTTATCAGAATGAATAAAAGAAAATTTATATAAATAATAAATTCATTTAGTAGTCTTCTATCTTCGTTTAGTTACTATCATTAATTCATATCATATGATATATTTAGAGTATTAATCTCATTTTTACATTTGGCGATGAGGGGATTTCGACAAACTAAATGACATAATACCGAGACTAAAATCCGGAACCATGGAGGCGAGGCTACTTCCGGACTCGGCCCCGACTCCCGGTTGCCTTGGAAACATGAGCATGATCTTATCTCTCCTGCTCTGGTGAATTTCTTCCGAGATTTTCTCGAGATTTCGCAGAGCGTTGGAGTACTTAGCCTTTGTGTCTTTTATGGCCGACTGCAAATCCGTCACATTCTGTTTTTGGTGTTGCAGTTTTATGTCCAGTTGTTGTTTTACCTCAAAATATGGACTGGAAGTTAGAGTTAATTTTGAATGAGTTAAATTTATACAATTCAAGATTTCTGTAATTTTATATTATTTTCATTCAATGAGTTGTTTGCTAACTATTACAAACCCCTTGCAAATTGTACTTGAACATTTTGATACATTAGTTGTTGCATTTTCTTACCCTGCTTTCTGGATGGATTTGCTGAACTTCTTCTCCAGTTGCTTTAATTTCTTCTCACAGTTTGCACATTTGGTCGTTGCAAGTTGGTGCCGCTCCTCGCTTTCTCGCTTTTCTTTCTCGGCGTCCATAACCTGACGTCAAAAACAACTGGTTATAATGATTTTATCGGAACATCGGTCGGCCTTTTCCGTCAAGTCGAGAATTATTCTCGATACGATGAAAAAGGCCGAGCAATGTTACTTTTGAGGGGTTTATTTATAATTAAGGTAGTGGTCATTGTCGTAAAGTTTTACAAAACGTGCTGTTGAGGAGTTTTTTTTCTGCAATATGCTCGTTACAGTCATAGCCTCATGAAACGCAAATGAAATTATTCTATCTGTTTATTTACCCGCATGGTGGCGTGGTTCATCATTTCCTGCCAGGCGGCTGATAGATTTCCCTCCCCATTCTGCAGCAACCGCTCTTCCGCCAACGTCACGGTTTCCTTGGCAGCGCGGTACACACTGATGGCGGACTGATACTGACGGGCAGCTTTGAGGGACTCACCCTGGGCCTGAAAACAAATTTGTTAAATCTTACGTACATGTAAAGGGCATCAATGAAATCCACGAAAATTAACCCCTATGAATAAGCATGTTTTATACCCTTTTGGCTTCCTCCTTCAATTCGAAGTACGCTCGCGCACGCTGAATTGGCTTCCGCCGTTTTTCGGCGGCTTGGGCCAGTCTATCAGAGGCTTCTGTGAAAATAATCTTGTAGTTACCCCTTGCTTCCTTTAAAAAAAAGTAACCATTTAACATATAAAATTCATGTTTCGTTTTCTTCTGAGTAAATTAAAAGAGTCTGACTTTATTATATGTGTTTATCTAGGAAAAACTACATGTACATGTATTTACCAAAACATTGTTGGGGGGGGGGGGGGGATATGTACACACAGTTTAAAAAAAAAATTTGCGTTGAATACACTTTGATGTAAATATGGTTATATAAGGCCATTATATATAAGGATGAAAATAGTTTTTTCAACTTACATCAAGTTCATTTTCAAGTTTGTTTATATCCGCGCTCGTCTGATTTAGAACGTTCAATTCTTCCTGCAAATAAAAGTGCATCATTCTTGTAAAAAATATACTTATAATGTTTATTCATAATTGATTATTGATTGCAGTAAAGTTGACATTTGATATTTTCGACTTTATATATATTCTTTAACTTCATTCAGCATGCAAGTTTCCAAATTTACTCCAATGATATTGAAATTTAATTGAAACTTGCATGTCGCCGAATTCTATACATGCATAACAGGTGTACGTCTGTATAGGATTTGAAATATACATGTTTATATACAGTCATGTGCTGAGTGAACTTTAACAATGAAAAACCCTTTAGAAACGCAACTACTCCATTTATTCTCATCATAAAATTACCGACAATTGGCCTCCCATTGGACACTAAACCCCTTCCCCCATCTTCCCAGAAAAAAAATTTGGGGATCAGAGAATGTCCTCTGTTGTTAATTTCTTCTTGTTTTTTTTTTTTGGGGGGGGGGGGTGGGGTGGGGTACTACGGTTTTATACGTCATCTTGGAATTACCGATAACACATCTGTTGGAGCTGAACAGACATTTAAATTGAATAATGCAGGAAAACAGCATAACGTTAAAAGTATAGACGCTTGTTGATTCATTTATAATTAATACATATGTACATGTAATGTTTTCCCTGAAGTTTGAGAGTATTAACGAAAAACCACTTCTTTCAAGTGTGGTTAACATTTTCAAGATGTTCCTGCTATAGGTATATACGTAGCAATATTTAATTATCTTCATAATATTACTTCCCCCTTTAATCCCAAAAAAACATCTGACACGTAAGAAATAGATTGAAAATTCCAACAGTCGTAGACAAATGTTATCGTTAACTTAGGTGGACACTTATCTAGGGGCAAGATTGTTTTGTAAAGGTTTTATCAGCGTGGACTCCGACCTTTGTGATAGGAAACAACAACAATCCGTGATCTCTCGACAATTGTAAAGGGAGAACTAGATGTAAGATAATTGCATACACAGATATACATGTTATTGCAGCCTGTCGAAAAAGTTAACATGGTTTTTACATACAAAGTACACACAAATAAAAAAAACCCAGACCTGCATGTAGGTTTAACACATTCCAAAGCCATGCATGGTGCATTTATCAAAACTGCTACCATATCAGGCGGTTATCATTTAATTTGACCGGGAATTCCCGCTACATGTATAAATAAAACAGAAGGGGGCGTTTCTGCTTTACCTGAACCCGGGGGTCCAAATCTTCCTTGTCATCCGGGCATTCGGAATCCGTCGTATTTGTCAATCCGCCGGAAGTTCCTCTTTCACTCATAACTGATCGACTCCGACGAACTTTTGAATTGATTGCATTAAGCATTAAATGACTGTATGGGAATTATCGGTGTACTTTCGATCCTGATTTTATCTTTAAAAGTTTGTACGCCGTGTTACAGTGTATATATGTATATTTAAACGACGTTCATCGCTGGTTGAATGGACACGTGGGGGTTCTCGAGAGGGTTTTTTTTACTTGCATAAATTTAGAATGATCGATGCTACTTGTACAAAACTTAATGGTGAACAGTTGGTAACAGCTTTTATTTTATGGCTTTCTTAAAACGCATGGCTTTACCAACAGTCGTCAGAGCTCGGGATATTGAATGATCGCAAATCAAATCAAAACGATAACGTACTGCTAATAAAACAGGCGATACTTAACAGCATCCTATACTTCAGTGATGTACCTTAAAAAAAACTAACCAACATAAGTACATCCGTTGTAATTTCAGCAATCGAGAAACGCGGACATTTATTTCAGAAAATACTTGATAATTTCATAAATAGCATAATGTAAAGACGCATTTTACCCGCATTGTATAATTACATGTACAGCAAATAATTAAGTACGCATACATTTGAGAACAGTTTTTTTTTCTCTCATAATTAATACATGCACTTACACGCTTGATTTAACACACGTACGCACGCATACGCAAACAAACACAATGCCTCGGTATTCAATAACCTACAAAAGGTTTGTTTGTTTTTTAGTTCATATTGCTATCGATCAAGTGTGTTTTGTGTAATTTATTAAAATTAATTTAATGAATTTCAAGAATATTCGAATCAATCAAAATTTGTGCATGTACTGCTTCCTTTACATAATAAACAGACTTGATGAAAGTCGCTTCGATTTATACTATATTTTTTTCAACGTAACACACATCCCAGGCTTAAAATATAATTGCAAATACTTGTAATGAAAACAGTGGAAAATCGTCTTTAACGTTAAAATCTTATTACTTATTACAGTGCGTTATTTTTGTACATTTCAACAGCTGTGATTCGGAAAGAATATCCCTCTTAATAAATGTTTAAAATATATTTTATTTGTGGATCTGACGGGTATTTATTATATTTTATTTTTTGCCAATACGCATAGCCTACTTTTCAAGAATATTTAAAAAAAAAAAATAGATGTCTAATTACTATTTTTGATACAATATTAATGTTTAATGTGGAAAATATTGATTAATCATATCAATTTATATATACATAATTAGAAAAACAATTTTCAATAGAACTGTTATTTTCAATGAATCAATTCGTTGGGAAGTACATGAACATGTTCATTGTAGTTCAAAACCATTGAAACATTGATGCAGGCATTTTTTTTCCAAAAGTTCAACTTAAAATAAGAGCAAACCAGCTAGATTTTTTTCACTTTAATTTTTATAAATAAAACATTTATGAATTAATAGAGCTAGTGCAGCTTAACAGTGCACAAAAAAATCAATTTAAGTCATTTAAAAAAAAACTTAATTAAATAACTGTCAATGCATTGTATCATAAAAAAGACATAGTTCAAATAAACAGAGACAATAAAAACATAGTGTTTATTTGAGAGTGTGGGAAAATTCTGAATGACATAGAAATAATACAGTCAGACTGATGGTGCAAAAATGGACGGACGTACTATAAGTATATAAGTGTAATATGCATAATACTAACAAAATACTTAACGAAATGTCGTGAAAAAGGACACATTTATATTTACATGAGATATGTATACTGGTATTCATAAATTAGGGAATGTTGTCCATAGTGTAAAAGATATTGAACAAATAAATTAACCATTTAGTTAACCATTCAAATGCAAAACACAATAACATACATGTATAATAAAAATGCATTATCTGTACCATAGTTGAAAACTTGTCCACTGAGGCCTAGGGTTTATCACACTTGGTACCCCCCTTTGTCAGGGAATCCAATATGATCTTACATAAAGCTGATGTCACATTATATTTTTTATTACTTTTATGTGATACAATCCTCCTCTAATCTCGCCCTTTTTTTTGTTGATATTAAACTTTCTACTGACATAAGCACCTACTATCTGTCTATCTTATTTTCACAATCTCTTGAACTCATTCTGTTCTCATTCTCTCTCTCTCTCTCTTTGTATCATTCGGACTTTCTCTTTCATACTCTATCACCTTATATTATTCTGCCTGGTTTTTATGGGTTTTTTGGGGGGTAGGGGGTATATATTCTTTCATTTATCCATTCCTTCTCTCATTCATTTTCTCATATGGTCATATGGTATTGTTCTATCATATTTATATTCTCTCTCTCTCTCTCTCTCTCTCTCTCTCTCTCTCTCTCTCAGACTCTCTCTTGCTCTCTACTTTAGGGCTTTTTCCGTCCTAGGAGTCCGATTAGTCCTTGATGATGGAATGTTGTACTTTTCTCGGATCAGATCTAGCTCTTGTGAATGTTTCAGATGCTCCCTGAGGTCCAGTTCTACCCTGTTCTGAGATCTCACAAGTGTGGAATTGGTCAGTTGTTCTATATCTGTTTTGACATTAAAAATTAAGTTTTAAAACAAAACACCTTCAATTACACTTTCATTTATTAAAATGAATAAATAGACCAAGTATTTTGAAAAAATTTGGCAAAGACAACTCAGAGAACAAATATTTACTTTTTGATCCAGCTTTTTCTTTTTTATCTTCTGGTTTATCCTCTTCTTCATCTTCTTCATCATCATCATCTTCATCTTCCTCAGTTTTGAACCCAGCCTCCAGTTTTTCTTCACTAGTGACTTCTACCTCATCCAGCTGTTTGAGTTTTGGCAAGTCCTGGATGATCCTCCCCCTTAATGAAACAGAATGAAAAATTTTAATTTTAAAAAATGAAGATAGAGGTACTTTGGCCATGTGTTAAGACTAAACAATGAAAAAACCCCAAGAACAGCAGTGAAATGGATCGACCTCACCCGGAAAGAGAAAACCAGAAAGACCAAAGGGCAGTTGGAGGAGGACCATTGAAGATGAAGAGTACAGGGTACAACTGGAATAACATCACTAGAATTGCCAACAATAGGAGTGGATGGAGGGACCTTGTTGCCGCCTTATGTTTAGAAATGCATGAGGAGGATGAATGAATTAATTAATTTTAAAAATCGTCAACTAAAAAGACAACAAGTTGTGCAAAGGGATATATACATATGTAATTAGGGACAGATTGGTCTTGAGGATCCTATTTAAAATCTAAGGGAATGGAAGTCTGGACGATGTAAAATTGATTTTATATATTAAATAAAACATTACATGGAACATATATTTTGTAATAGATATATATAATATACAAATATTGACTGGGGTTGAGGGCAACATTGATTATATTAGCCCCACAAGGGACGAAATATTGCCCGACACGGAGCGGAGGGCAATATTTTCGTCCCGAGAGGGCTAATATAATCAATGATGCCCGAAAACACAGTCAACATTTGTTTTGTTATATGAAGAAACAAACCAAAATTAAGAAAGTAATTGAAATCGCTGTATTTTTTCAGCTCAACAAAGAATTCACGATTTCAATTATGTGCAAAGTTCATTTCCAAATATCCTCAGCATCAAACGGTAACAGGTGATATTCCGCCGCCCGTTAGAATAAACATACAGATGTTCTACCTGAATTTACTTCACAGTAATTCGCAAATCCTTATATCCGTTATGATAGCAAACCGTCGCATTGCGCGTCTGTTGTTTACATCCCTTGACCGACTGTCTATTATGACGTCACTTTGTTTTGGAGTCGCGAAGAGTTATTTACATCATCGTTTTCGAAACAACAAATCAGAAGCGAATAATTGAAAAAGAGGGAATATTCTCTAAATTTTATTCCTAGCCGGTCAATATTAAAAAAAAATTTTGACCGGTCAATATATTTCGGACGAGCTAATACTATAATTATTGACTATTTGTCTATATAGAGTTATATAGTGAGAATATTCTACTGAATATAACAATATCATATTTGTAAATACCCCCTGTTCATATTTGGAGTGTACACACAGATATATATGTGATATTAGAAAGATAGATACCCTTGTACGTGTATATCAAATGTTGTACATGTCCATAATCCCCTGAGTAATATTAGGACAGGCTGTACCTCTGATTTATATGTATAATAATAATACAAACTAAACGTACATGTAAATAAGCATCTCCTAGTGTTTTATAACCAGACTTTACATATGATAGAAATGCATAAGAGATTACACAGGTAAATACACCTTCATACATGTACTAAGAACATATAGCCATGTAGTAAGCATAATTAGATGTACATCTTATGGTGATAGGGATATACATGTACATGTGTACATACATGTATCTATAAATACATCATTACAAAAATCTAATATAGAATTTCATACACAGAAGGCATACAATTATTGTACTTTATGCAATCCAGGCTTCATATTTGTTTTAGGTGTACAAACATATAAGATGTATTTTACATAAAAACGGCAAAAACACTTGTACATGTACATAGAGTGTACACAGGTGTACATCTGCCACAAATTAAGACACCTGAGTTTTACCTGTGATCTGGGTGACTGGTACATGGGTTTCCTTTTAGATTAAGTATGATCAGGCTCTGTGGAAACTCATCTAAAAAATGAAAAAAAAAAAAGAAAAAAAAAGGCTGGCACACAATAGCATCAATTAAAAGATCATTTTTAATTTGGGTTTTTATTTGAACTATACATGTATGTCATTGGTTCAATAGTGTCTTAAATTAATGTTTAACAAAGTTTTTTTTCACGTTTTTCACAGAGGAAATTCTTTGGATCGCGACATTATACTTGTATTTCTAATTTCTTACAATAAAGCTCTATCGCAAAATTTTCATTCATGTCAAAGTAAACTTAAAAAAAAAAAAGGTTTCAACATTCTGTTCATTATGTATTTAAAGTTTAATGTATCATTCGATCAGAGCACATGGAGGATAAGTAAGTCCATGAACAGGGTTGTCTCTAAAAATTGAAGTAGAAGGAAGAAATAAAAAAGTAGAAGGGGGTCTGGGGGTCTTGCTTATAGCTACATTGTGTTTGAAATGCAATAATAGTCAGGTAAATAAGGCATTATAGGCGGGGAAATTCCCCGCCCCCCGGGTCTTAGAGACAACCCTGATGCATGTACAACAGTTTTACCTATGTCAAAGTCTTTGATGAGGTTAAGAGATAGATCCAGGAAAAAGAGATGTTGTAGGTGCTTCAGGCCTTCTACTACTTCAATCTGGTTACCGGAAAGAGTCAAAAACCGCAGGTTTGTCAGGCATTCCAAGTTCTCTATACATTTAATCTGATTCTGTTGAAGAGAGGAAAAATGCTGTGTACATGTATCATGATGACGCATTTCATATGGTAACAAGGAGATGGGTTTGCGAAAACTGTAGATTCCTAATTAAACCCAAGAAATTAATATCCTCATTTAATCGCGAGAAACAAATCTCGAGAATTTTAAAATCTTGCTTTTATTTTTCAGACAGATGTAAACTAATAAATAAATGATAAAATTTTGGCTTTCGTATTTCAGAAATAAAAGCCCTAACATTTAAGAATAAGTGTTGCCCTTTTTATTTTTTTAATATTTGTTATAATTGAACACTGTGAAAATAGTTTATTGTATTTTTGATATAAATATATGTGTACATACGTGCTGTAGGTAGAGATTTGTGACTTTCTTTTCCAGCAACTCTAAGCCATCAATTTCTGAAATGTTTTCTCTGTCTAGTCGTATGTGGGTGACTTTCTGAAGGGCTTCAAGACTGTTCAAAATTCAAAATTGTCAACGTTAAATCAATTCATATACAAAAGGAGACATTTCTTAACAGCATAAATATAATTATGATTAAAATAATCAAATAATATACACCTCTTTTTAATTTCACTTACAATATAAATTGCATGCCGCTCAATTTACACAATAACATGAATGATACATATTTAAACTACCGGGGTATGCTCATTTAAATTTAGAATGGCAATAATTGATTTAGGAATATTTCTATTTTTAATCCAAGTCAAATGTGGTAGCTAGAGTTTAAAGTATATAACATTCCGTCTAGCAGTGGTTAGTGGGTTAACCCTTTAGCTTGATAGGTAGACTATTGGATTTGTGTGCCATAGAGGCAATACTTTCTCTGTTACATTATGGTCAACCCACTAGCCAGAGCTCAAGCCAATGCCCTATACCTAACACTACCACACACAAGTAGATTATAAATGTAACCTTTTTTTCATGCAATTAAAAAACAAAGAAAGATCGAGTTATAACTTTACATACATTTCTTCATGACTCCAGTCTTTTGCTTCTGGTGGTAAATGTCGCTTTACGATCAAATGCAGGGATAACCTCACTGGTTTGACAGCATCTAAATAACATAATTCCATGTCAATAAAACATATATCAAGATAATTACATATTAGAATGTCATTTCTTGACAGAACTTTTTTCTTACAAAATTATAGATATTGTTCACAGTTTAATTAATGCATGTACATGTAACATATTTACGCTATAACAACATTAAATGATTTTATTCACTTTTTACCACAGAGACTTGACACAATCTGAAAATGTAGTCAAAAGTCATCATAATTTATTTGGATAGAACACCTTTATAACAAAATAATCAAGTGCTCATAATGAAGACACAATTGTGCAATGTGAAGCTGAAAAAAAGGTATGAAAAAAACCAACTGTTGGTTCAATTTTGCCATAAAATTCTCCGCATGCCGTTTGGGAGTAAGTCAATGTGTAAATCAGCAGATTTCAGCACATTGCTGTTAAGACAGTTAAGTTAAATCAAGGTTAAATAGAAATACATTTGTACATTAAGTAAATACCAAAAGAGAAAAGGTCAGCATATCTCCCTAAATCTTCTCGCTCCATCTCAAGGGATTCGTTTTCATCCATCGCGTGCACTTTGTTCACGGTTTGTTTACATCGACAACACACACTCAATATTGAACTTGATTCAGCAACGTTGATAGACGTTTATTTAAAACGCTTTGCAGACTGCATAGGAAAAGAACCGATCATGTACAGATATGATATCTCCGAAATGGAAACAGGAAATCAGCAACTTTTACAAAGGCCTACAATGGGACTTAGAATACAAAACAACAGAAAAATAAATAAACAAAATAATAAAAAATAATATTAGACAAGGGAAACGACCCTCTCAAAAGATGATTCTCGGTCGTTTTTGAAGCATGGGTCACTATGAAACGAATACATGTAATTAGATTGCAATTGTAACTACAGTACATGTACATGTATCTGTAATTTACTCAAATACTGACATTCTTCTCATTAGAACAAGCTGTCAAATATTGATCTTCTTTCTTTTGATTCGTTTTGAAAAAAAAAATCATTCATAGACAGCCAAAATCGATCGGTTTTTTATAAATCAGCCCTGGATGGCGTTGCGTTCAGTGTATTTGATTCTACAAGTCAGTGAATGAACTGTAGCAACGCGAAATGTAATTCACAATTATAATGTAATAAAATTTAATGATTACATTTCATGTTATTACATTTAGAGCTGATATCGACGGAAAATGTAATAAAGCAAATTAAAATAATTATTAGCATGTTGACTATTAAAATAAATGAAAAAAATGTTTTATGTATATTTTGAGCAAAGATTGTCAGATTGTTTTTGCCAAAATTTAAGAGTAGAAATTGAAAATGCTCACCCTTTACGTCTATATAAATATCTAAACTTGCCTGTGCACCAGGCAGATTATCTAAATCACATATTATATGATAAACATACTAGGAAAGCCTTAGATTATCATCACATCGTCTACGAATCGAATCGGATGGATATGATAAAAAATGTCCTATCAATGAAAGGAAATGTATATATTGTAATTCAAACGATGTCGAAGATGAATACCATTTTGTTTTGGTATGTGATTTTTACACGGAGTTAATTAAGGAAATTATAGCGAGCGCAGCTCGCCGGCGCGCAGCGAGCTCTACCGGCAAGGCGTGTGTGAATAGAAAATTCGGACTAGTTGCACATTCATTCAACGGATTTTTTTAGCGTCATTAAATCGGACCAGTAATGCACTGTTTTAATCGTCCCAGTAGTTCCCTGTAAACATGGCAATTTTTATCACTTCACACTCTCACGAGAATCAGCAAGACAATATAAAACAATAACGATGTATACGACATACAGTCAATGCTATGCTACCTCTAAAGTTCACCTCAGTACACTCTCAATCAAAAATAATCGAGTGACGTCACAAAGGTTTACACATTGATCCGATAGATTTTTTTCGGCGTCAGTATAGCATTGAATGATTTATTTTTGACGTCGTCGTGTCAATAACTGCCGTCAGGTGAGCAGACAAATTGAATAACGCGCGTTAGCGCGTTATGATAATTTGTCTGCTCATCTGACGGCAGTTATTGACACGACGACGTCAAAAATAAATCATTTAATGCTTATATTTACATTCCCCTACTGAAGAAACCAATTGTTTACTTAAATAAATCGATATAAAGTGCAGATCACGGAAGGAGTAAATTAGTAACAGCAAGAACAGCTGATTTGTAAAACCGGTTTAAACTGGTTATAACAGAGACATTTGAGATGAGATCGACGAGCCTGAAAATATAATCCATGAAAAGTAACTATTGAAATTTTGGTTTTAACAATAAAGTCAACTGTTTTGTTGAATAATTATAAAACATGGTGTTTTGACAACATTTATGAAATACATTTTTTAACCGATAACATAGAAATCACTGTTTGAGAACTACTTATGTAAATTACTTGTAAATTCATACGCAGTGAATAGGTGTTGCATTTAGAGGCATTTAAACATCACGGAATTTAATGAGAAAACACAGTAGAATGTAAATATTAAATTTTGACCCACAATTCATAGTACCAATGGTTTCCAACCTCACGTTCCAACCTCGATCACGTTCTCCCGAGAATCAAAGTAAAACCTTTGAAAAGCTTATGAGATGTGTAATTTTAAGAACATCATGCTTTTTAAGTAAAAATAAAACAGTATACTTCGTATACTTTTATTTCTCAGGGGAGTTTTAAAGAGTAAGACGGCACTTAACCAACGTCACCTTTGACGTCACAATAAGCACTGATAAGGGGAAATTGCTCTAACCGAAGATACTGTAAATCTGCTGAAATGACCAAAATCCTCTTAAAATCTTGCAAAGGCTAAGCTAAAGAACAGCTGACGAATAAGGACATTTCTTCAGATACAGGAAACAGTTGTAAATAAATGCACTCATTTGGATGAATGCTCACATTTATTTTATTCACTTTAATTACAGTAATTTCCTGAAATGTATACGTAGCAGCGCCTTTTTTTAAAGGAGGTGGGTGGGTGGGGGGGGGGGGGGGTGGATGGCAGCCTCATCCAAAAAATCTTTGCAAGCAAAAAAAAAAAAAAAAAAAAAAAATAATGAAAATTCTAATCCTTCAGCTCTTTAGCAGTTCAATGGTTTCTTTATTTTCACTTCCATTTATTTCAAGCAACACCATGTTCTTTTAACATGATAAGCACATATTTTTAAGCGTAAATTAAAAAAAAAATTAAACATTATTTTTTTTTAAAAAAGTGGAGGGGGCAAATCCATGGTAAGTCGATTTTCTTTGTATAAATTGACAAAAATGAAATATTTTTTTTTTAGCTTGGGGGGGGGGGGGGGGGGGGAGCTCTATGATGAGTCAAGTTTTATATGTAAAGTTTAAGAAAAAATGTCTACTGGTACTGCAAAAAAAAAGGGGGAATGAACTGACTTTAAAAGAGGAAATACAGTGCAATTGTTACATTAAAAGTTTAAAATTTATCAATTTAAACTTAACTATAACAGAACTCTTCTGTGCTAAGAGATAAACAAGCTAACCTATACAAAACGAAAATAGAAATTTTATCCGCTAAATTCTAAAACATGTCAAAATCTTAAGTAATTATTTTATTCTTTCGATAATTCATTTTCGATCCATTATGTTATTACAAAGGAAACATTTTATAGGTAAGCCGTGTGCTTGATCTTGTTTTGATTTCTTTTTATGTGTACTGTACGTTATTTTCACTCGTGTTTACATGTTTGTTTACATCATCATTTGTGTTTTAGATAATGCTTTTAATCTCTGAAATTGTACAACTTTATATTTTTATATTTGTGATTTGAAACCACTTTCCAATTGCGGCTCATCGAAATAAACATCTTTTAATTAATTTCTACGGATTTTGATTTTGATTCCTCAGGTATTGTGAACGTGAGTTCCTCACATAGCCACAAATCTGCTGAGCTATTCCCCAAACATCACGACGGTGAAAACCAGAGTGTGATACAATGAATATTTATATATTAAAATCTTTATTATTTAACAACATTGTATCTGAGATTAAAGTATTGTTCTACATATAAATAAATAAATAATAATATATAAATAGTGCCTGTTTGGGAGGGTAACAGTTGAAATTGACACCCCGAGAAAACCATTGTCAACCGACGCGAAGCGGAGGTTGACAATGGTTTTCGAGGGGTGTCAATTTCAACTGTTATCCTCCCAAACAGGCACTATTTATTTTGTTATACTGAATGTCTTTTTTAAAATTTTTAAGAAAATTTTACTGCTTTTATATAGGAATAACGTGAATTCTACAGCGAACCGTACGCGCATAATTTTCGCGCATGTAATATTTTTTAATGTTACCCGTTGCCAAGTGCGTTGCTAACGCTGAGGGTAATAGTAAATATTATTAACTGCGTCTTAACCAATCAGATTTCAGTATTTAACATGAAAGTATAACAACAAATCTTATAAACTATGAATAATGAAAATTTACTGAAAAATAGGTATGTTTTATTTTTTTGCCTTCAAATTTCACGTTGTAAATTATATTTTATTGATTTATTATAATTCATTGTTTGATCACATGCTGTGCTCGCTCCAACGGTCGCACCGTAAAACATAATATATTAAGAAATACTTCTATGTACAACCAAGTATGGAAAAATTAATTGATTTACTCAATTCTGATTCTATATTTATGTTAAAAAAACTGGGTAAATATGTGTACGAATGTTTTAGTAAGAGGGAAAATTTTGCCATCAGACGTGAATAAGCGTAAATTAAGTTTATATATAACTACTGCCTTGTTTGTCTTTTTGATATTTTTTCACCCACTTTATACTTTTTATATATATCTATATAACCTGCCTCCCACCTGTACCCACAGTTATTGTAAGGTACTGTTAGATTGTATGCTATGGCAAGGTATGTAATGTACATACGCCAATAAACTACTACTACTATTAAAGTTTGTTAATCGGAGAGTGTGAAATGTGAACCTTCATTAAACAGTTGGTAAATAATGAAACTACTACTATTGATAGTGTACATTCAATATTGAATTCCATTCCAAGTACTGGTAAATTATTTTTTTGCGGTTATAGTGATTGCAGCTTGCTTTCTGTGCTCACTTTGCGTTCGCGTTAGTGCTCCGTTCAATCTCTTCTGTTTACATATACACTGTAACTAGCCGCGAACTGCGTACACTCTCTTCTATCTGTCACAATTTATCTCGTTTATAAATCGCTTATTCATCATAAACTCGGCATTGAGGTGGAATAACACACCTGAAAAAAGTCACTCAAATTAACAGGGAATTTTTTGATAATGAAAGATATTGTGATAAATAAACTGTACAAATGTCAAATACAATGTAAGCGAAAAATTTGCAGTTTGGGGATAAAAATGAATATCTAAAAAAAATATTCCAGTAAAAAACAAGTACAGATCACAAGTCCGATACTTTATCCACTCGCCTATGGAGTAAGTTACATGTTTCAGTCCATAAAACCCTTTTAATAAAACGAAATGTCGTTTCGATCAGCGGTCAGCCATTTTGTGATGATGTGCTATGTTGTGTATCCACAAAAAGTTGGTTTATTTGTAAATAACTTGTCATAAACAATTTTTGCAATATGCCCCTGGTGTGTGCACACGATTAAACATATTTTAATTTACAAACGCCTTACCATATCACAGTGGATATATAAACAAAACAAATAGTTTAAGTATTGATTGACTGTGAACAAATCATCGACTTTTTATCTCTGTAGAGAAAAAATACATTAAAATGTCCACTGTTATTAAGCAGTAGATTGAATTTATCGATCGATTTACTATAATAACATCATAAAAACAAACAAATATATATCTAAAATTGTAGGTAATCATCTTGCCCATCAACATCCTAGTAATAACTAAGATATTATATCGTGAATATGGTCGGTTTTTTTTAATAGAGCATGGACATGCCATTATATTTCCCATTAGCTTTTTGTATTTGTAGATTATTATCTATTGAATAAACTATATTTAAACCTATCAACAAAATGATTTTATTAGTGAACAACAGTAAGTTCAACTATCTTGTTGTCTTTTACTGTAAAAAGGTGCATAAAATCCATGATCAAAATGCAAGTAAGTAAACTATGTTTTCAAATTTATCTTGTTTTAACATATTCAGAAAAAGTTTGTCGGAAGTAACTTAAAAACTAATAATTATGTATTACCGAAATCTGAGTTATCCCCAGTTATTCAAATTAAAATGCATTCTATCTTATAGAAACATAACATGGTTTCTTTTTTTAAATTCAGACAATCTTAAATGTACTGTGTAGATTTCGAAGTGGCTCAAATTTCGTAGTATTCGCGCTAGATACATACATCTCATATCCAGGAATAAGCAGCCTCTACAAACTAATAAATAATGGTTATAAAGTCACATTTCCTTTTGCAGATAATTATTAGAGAATATACGAAAATATGTCCCCATGCATCTGTAACAATAAAGCAATGCGAGAAAATTGGAACTATGAATTTTAATAATTCCACTGTATATTTTCAAATATTAGAATTGGAATTTTTTCCCCCAAATATTGCATTATAGAAGAAAATATTACATAGCAGTTCAGACCAAATTTTAAGTTTTGATTCATAAAGAAAATACAACATCATGAAATAGTAAGTTTTCTTTTGTAACCTATATTTAAAAGAAGAAAAGTAGGATATTTCAGCTAATTCAAAGTCGAAGACAGTTAATATGTGAACTTGTAAATTATAGCGTAAATTTTCATACTAAAGAAAGCACTGATTGCAAAACTAATGACATAAAAAGAATTGTTTGACCCTGAGTTTTAATTCATATGTCTTAAATTAGGGTAAATTAGACATTTTATTCGCTTCATTTGTTATCCACAAAGCTATATTGCAGCAATTAAAGGAGATCCAGCATCTTTACTTAACAAAACTTATCAAAATAAAACATCTCTAACAATTATTGACAAAGTCTCATCACCAAATTCAACTATTTATATTTACATAAAATTGATAGGTTTTTCATCATCGTCTAAAAGTTCTGTATAAAACCAATAGGTCATTTTCGCAAGATAAACAGTTAAATGTAGGAGAAGGGGTAGCAGATTCATAACATCATTCATGTGCTTTACATGTAATTTTAAGTCAGAAAATCAACAAAATATCCAAATATATATATAATTCAATGTGTCGTAAACACTTACAAAAATCTAAAAGGAACATGGTCACGGTTTTGGTCAAAAATTATTTTTCCAGTTTTAATGTTTGCAATGCTTTAGAAAGGCATTTTTCATAGGCAACCAAAATTTGAGTGTCATTCGTTAAGTTATATGCAAGTTACAGAGCTTGCAATTCTTTGCTATGTAAACAAAGCCGTTGTTTACATTTTGAATGTTGAAGTGAAAATTCCAATTTAAGACTTAAAATGAATGTGTTAAACGAAAGAAATTGTTTATTTATGCTTTAAATGGATAAGAAGATAGACAAATCAGGTTGAAAAAGACTTTTTACTGGTATATTGAACCTATGTAAACAAAAAAAGGGCACGAGCCTTGTTTAAGTGACAAAGAATTGTGAGCCATGTGTCTTGCTTATAACTTTAAGACTGACTCTCAAATTTCATTCGATCATTAGAAATGCTTTCCTAAAGCATTTTAAATAATGAAAACAGAAAAATAGAATTTGACCGAAATCGTGACTATGCCCCTTTAAAAAGTAGAAATGTACTTCTAGCTATAGACTCTAATTTAGTAAAAAAAATCCAAATATTGATGGGTTAAAATTTGAATGCTCTTCTTCAAAAGGAGATCAATATCGTTTAAAATTGACCGCGATTATCCAGCCTCTTCATTAATTTTGATATAGCGTGTCTGCTTGGCTGTATTGGTATTGACGTTTTCTCAACTCTGTCAATCTCTGGAGGAAGGTGGGTTGCAACAGGGCAAATTACAGAGTCTAAATATGGGTCGTCGTTCACGGGGACACCCAAAAATCAACAAGGATTTCCAAACTGTTGTCGGGGAGTTTAACAAAGAAGACGATTGTTGGGACTCGGGACCAGACAATGTGGACCTTTCCGTCAGTGATGAACGCCAATCAATCGGCATCAGGTTCAATATATTAAAATTCGTTTTTCAGATTGCAATTTCATAAAAAAAAAAAGATGGATACAATTGTGTAGCGAATTTTTTTTCTGAGTCGTATGTTTTACGATGTAATTCTGATGCATGTATGCCGGTTTCATGATATCCGTTAAAAATTGAAAAAAATGTATTTTTTTTTTAAATTTAGATTTATAATTGGATATCTTCTCCATAAAAATCCGTTCGTTGAATATGCCATAAAGTCACTGTATCGTCAATGCGATCAAAGGTAAGTGCATATGACTCCTATGGTATGATTAGGATATAATGTTTATCCGTTATGATAGCAATATTCAAGTTCTTAATCCTCTTCGTCGCATACATATTTTATGCAGAAATTATGTTCGGTATTGTATGTTATTCAAATTAATTATTCAAGTAAATGGTTAATTCGTACAAACAAAAAAGATTGCAGATTCAGTAAAATTGGCAAAATTTGTTACATGCAAAAAACAAAAACAATAACCGGATGTAGGATATAAATGGCTAAGCTTTTAAATTTTTTCCTTTAAAACGTCCCTGAAAAAAGATGGTGAACACATTTGTTGACTCGTGCTTAGATGATAAAAGAATGTTTTTGCAATTCTTTTCCAGTAATATGATTAATGAAATAAGCAGCATTTATTTGACTCTAATCACGTTTTTTTGATTCTTTTATTATTTGTGAAAGTAATCGTTGTATTTACAATTTCAAAAAAGTTAGGTAATGTACGTTAGATATTTAGCCATCCATATACTAATTTTTATGTGGAATCACTTTAATTTGTTGGATTTTGGTGACAAATAATCGTGGGTAGCCAAAATTTACCTGGTTAGTGAGGAATTTCGTTGGTAACAAGTTCTGAAATATTTAAATAAACACTTAACAATGATTAAATGTTAGCCATCCACCCACATGCTATTTATAATTGTGGAATCTTTCCTTTTCGTGGGTAGCGAAAGTTTACGGGGTTCATGAGGACCCAATTTTGTTTTGTTTGTAGCAATTTCTGAAAATTTTGAATATAGCAAACAAATGCTTGAACATGTAAATAAGTTCGTGGGGATGTAAATTCGTCGGATTATCCCACACAATCAAGGGAGACGCAACAGTAATTGAATGTGTACACATCGTTAACAATGTTTGAAGTCTTTGAAACAAAATTTAAAACTTACATGACAGTATGTTCCTAGCTCGGTAACCGAGTAATAGCAAATACATTATATATTTAACAATTTGTTTGGGTTTTCTTCTTTAAATAATTGTAAAAGTGAGAATGATTTCGACGAAAATGTTTTTTTTTTTTTTTTTACACATTCCAAGGACCATATCACAGTATAAAAGAAAATCAAATTATCTACTCTGTAATTTTTTAATATTATTATTTTTTTTTTAATTACATGTCAGGTCCTCCAAATTGATTTATACAAAACCATATTTACATCTTTGTTTGACGGCACGGCATCAGCATGGTAATCGTATATCGATAATAATCTATATTGAATTATTCTCAAACTTAAAATAGTCCATTTTATTTTTACGTAGACAAAGCTTCGCTACACTAGGACTTCAAAGCTCATGTCCATCAGAACTATCTTTTCCCACAAAGGTTAAATTTTTGGGAAAGAGATGTTACGTCGTTCAACCCGAAAAGCAGTGTGTAACATATGCCAAATGTTCTGAAAAATCGTAAGTAGATTTTTTTATCAATTGAAATTAATGTGGTACTGATTTTTTATCTGGTGTAACTATTCATCTTTATTAAATAACAAAACACGCATAAATGTTTTTAGAAACAATTATGATGGTTATTATGAAGACGAAATCATAAGTCGTCAAAAAATTACAAAAAACATATAACAGATATCATTCTGTAGTTTGGTAGGTTAGCCTTTTCTTAGAGATTTACATGAGATTGTGATATCACTGATTTTGTATCTGGTGTAAATAAATTCATCATTATTAAGTTAGAAGGTTTGCGTCAGTATTTTTATAAACAATAATGATTGTTATTGTGAATTCCAAAATCAAAAGTCGTCGAAAAGTACACAAAGCATACTAGTATGTAAAGTTATTTTGTTTCAAAAAATATCATTTTGTATCTTGAGGTTATCCTTTTTCGAAATTTACATGAGATTACTTTATGAAATCAATTTTTCATGAAAACAAGAATTATTTTCTAAATTTTAAGACCGTGTCACAATGGCTTTGGAACTGGATCTGAAAGAAGCAAATGTCTACAAGACAACTTCCGGACATTTCACGTTTGGGTTTATTGTGAAAGGTTTGGATTCAGACTGATACAACTTAATCTTCCACAGTGCTGTTCCTGCAACAAATTTTCTCTCTGTGTTGTTTCACCAACTACGCCTCCGGTAATTTTTGTTTAAAAGTAAAATTAAGGCATCTATCTTTTTTAAAAACACATGCCTTTTTTCAAAATGATCATAACATTTGCTTTTGTATTTGTGTTATTTTAGCATGTTTGTTTTAGCTGACAAATATATCACTATGCATTATATTGAGAAAAAATGTCTTTAATTGTATATATGCTTATATCTGGTAATTAATGTAATAAAAACTAGCAATAAGTGTTCGGAATGATGTGATAAAGAGTTTGTTTTTTCTGCTTTTTTATCACTTTATTATTTTTTTTTTTGCTAACGATTCAAATGTTTAGTTGTATTCATTTCAAATCTTAATTTTAACATAAACTCCTTTCTAAATACTATTGTTTCAAAATGAACACGTAACTAGTTTGATTACTTTATTTTTTTTTCAGGGAACAACGGGTCCAACGGTAAACTATATAAGTTAAACTTCAAGTCTGTTATAAAAACTAACAAGCATGGTCAAGATTTGTGCTTACAAAATTTACTATTAACATAAATCTACATGTACAAAAGTAACTGTTGGTCAAATACTTGAATATCATTCAAAGATAAGGAGGCACAAACTCTTTGTTAGATAAGAATGTGTAAACGCTTAGTCAATATGCACATTTTCATATTTAAGTTCAAGCAAGGTACATGTTTTAATATGCATTTTAAGTGGTTAGCGTATACAATAAATGCAAACTGTCATCTAACCAAAACTATCACGCAACCGTGTGTTTAGTCAAGGAGCTACCTGTGATGAATCAGAGGATTGAGAGTACTGAAAGATGTACCAATATTTGTTTTTAACAAAAATGCCAAATTTTCTAACTTTAAATTCAAAATGTACAAAGTAATTGATTCTTATAAAGTTTCCGATCACATCTAGAGTTCCGATTTAATGCTCAACAATGAAACAACATATTGAATGACAATAATTAACTGGATAATTAGTCTTAACAGTTCAATCATTCTTTACAACTTGACAACAAGCTTCCATACCACTTTTCAGTATCTTTATTTCTTACACCAAGAGGGGCTTAAAAATCAACATAAACCTACATTTTAAACATGTTTAAAAATCGTATTCTCAATAACTACAGGGCTACAATTTGTGAATTTACTGTGCAACACCCCCAGACAGCATATATTCTAATTCGTTTAAACCCTAAATGACCCCCGGACCAATACTGAGGACACAAGCGGGGTTCAAAGTTCAACATATAAATTCATGTTCAAAAATGTTAAAAAAAACTCTCTCAATAGCTAAAAGGCCATGACTTATGAGATTAATATGCAACAGTCCTCAGATTAAGTAAATTGCACAAACCATAATGCTCTGACTAATACTAGTGCTTCAAAAGGAGTTTGACATTCGACAATATTTAGGGGAAATGTTGCCAATGCATGGTTTTGCGATATCAGACGTCAAGAAAGTCATTTACTATGGGTTTTTAAAATGTAAGATCATTTTTCATGAAAATTGTTATTTGTTCTTCGTTTTATTAACTTTCTAATTCCATTTATTACTATCATTAATACATCTATTATCATTATTATTATTATTATTTTAGTTACAAATCTTTTGTTTAGTTAGAATATATGAAAACTTCGTATGTTAATTGATTTACGATAAATCACTCATTTTAATTTCATTTACATTTTGTAGATTCCTCAAAATTAGAAGGAATGATTTCGACTTCAATGGTATTTTACTATAATCATTTATTTATATGACTAATCACATCATGTTTCTGATCTGTATTTAACACACACACACACACACACACACACACACACACACACAATAATTATATTTTTGTACATCTCATTCATAAGCTTACGTAGATTTTAAAACTTAAAACTTTCAATTTCGCCCCACCCCCCCCCCCCCCAAAAAGTTATCTGATAAGACTTTCACAAAGGTAATTTTTCCGTCATAAACAGTGCATTGTCCTGTAATGTTCTTAAAACTGAGCAGAAGAAACACATTTATTGTTTTTTTTTTAAATCGAAAACATTGTATGAGCAGTCGCCCACGAAAAAACACTTATTGTAACTTTATCATGTAATAAATGTATCCCAAATTAGATAATAATTTCATTGTTGAAGTCAATATGAAAACAAGATAAGTGTATAACTAGTCTTGTTACTTTATATACACACGCGTTCAAGATCGTATATGTATATTTTCATGAGATTGACACAACTATATAATATTATGTCATACATTGAAATAAACAGTTCTTTCTTCTTTAATTGAACGACAAAAATTACGAATCGTCGTGCTGTCACGTGCTCCTCAAGAATAATAAAACTTTTTCAGTGAGAGGAAGCGAGATGGTCATCAAATCAACATCGTTCAATTTTCATAAATGATTTCTTTGATAAAAAATTATTAAAAGTAACAAAATATTCAAGTTAATAATGAACGTAAGCCTTATTCAAATACTGTATTATAATATTTTTCTATATCTTCATATTCGCTAATTTTATTTTCAGAAAGTGTGATTACCATAACAGACAAATCTGGATTTATCAACTTATATTCAGCTGATCTTTGCTTCGACGTCGTTAAAAATAGTATTGTTTCATTCTATGAAATAAAATTTGTTTCCATTTAAAAAATGAACTACCTAAGTTATACGAGTACAATGTATAACCTGGGTTGGGACAGTTTAGGCTTCATAATCCGCGGAGTGGATTATAAAAAAGCGTAAATTTGCTCCAACCCAGGTTATACGAGTATAACTTGGGTAGATATTGAGTTCATTTCTTATAATTTAATTTTCTGTAATTTACTGTAAAAAATAAGAACGTTTTACTTTAAAAAAGAATTAATCTGTTCAAAATTCAAATGTAAGGTCAAGGATATTAGTCCGTTATTGATGTTGATGCGTTGTGGCGTGTCTTCTACCGTGCAAACCAAGTCATACAAATTTAACTTAATTTTCTAACCAATAAAATGCCACGTTACAACCAGAACAAGATTATTTTGTTTTCTTTTAAGTCATTTATTTAGCAATCATGAGTGTTCTATTATGTATCTATTATTATAGAGTAAATATAAAATAATATAAGGATAATGTTATACAATATGAATAGACTAACGAAATTTAGAATTAAAATACGTTATGTTCAATGGTATACAATTAGCAAACGAAATTTGAAGAAACTTTTTTAACTTTTAGGGGGAAAGGGAGAAAACCGAGAAATAATGCATAAAGCTCAAGGTTGAGAAACCTAAATTCTTCATTCAGGTCTCAGAAAAAAAAGATACTATGGTTTTAATACATGTTGTATGTATCACTGTAAACTTTATTTTTCAATAAAGAATACGCAGTACAAAAGTTAATGCACGAATTTTGGTGTTAAAATCTGTAGCTAAGGAACCATTATTTGGCCATCGCCTAACAGAAGTAAAAAACAACTAAGAGGAAAGAGGTCATCAACTTATTTCAGTAGTGCTATGACAATAGCTCCCAGTGATCAAATCCAAATTAAATAGTTACATTTATGACTGCAAAACTTAACAAAATTTGTTTTTCAATTTGTGTGTATTTCAGTTAATAAAATTAATAATTCATTAATAATTAATTATTTTAAAATAAATAATTTATTAATAATTAATTATTTTAAAAGAAGACTCTAATAACTGTTGTATATCTCAAGCACTATATAATGACATATTTTACTTACACTCATTTAATCTTTAGAGCCTACATAATAGAGATCAATTTTGTATGATTCCTTCTTAAATCCTTTATCACTTTAGTTAATAAATCAATGAGCTTTGATGTACTAATTCAGCAAACAAATTAAGGTAAAGTCGTGGTAAATGCTACATTTATTATAAAAAACCATACCAAAAAATCGTACAACCTGAATTTTAGAGTCGATTCATTTTTTTTTAATTCCACCCCAATACAGGTACCCAGAAAAAAACCCATGCTATAAGTCTTCATTTAATAATATTAAGTAAAAACCACTTCGGGCTTGAGTGTAATATGATAATTGTTTATTTATAAATAATTAATTATTGTTAATTTCTATACTTTGTGCATGTATTTACTTTCTGTACTGTAAACATGCATAAATAATGTTACATGTTTATGAAACATGTATGTACATTTTTCTGTAATAAGATATAATAAGCATGAATTAACTGAAGTTATACGTTATATTACAAAATCAGTTTAAAATCCAGCACTAGTCATGTGGTGCAGATGATTTCAATCCCATTTTTTTTTAATTCGATGAAACAATCGTATTCGTATAATGTAGAAAGTATAAACCAAATAATTAGGTAGCTATTAAAACAAAACAGTTACTGTCCATGTAAATGAATACTTCTTACAGTTAAGTTATATGTATTTAAAATACTCATTTAATTCATATGCGGGTGGGTAGGGGTCAAGTTCAAATTAAATTGTCAAAATCCATTCACTAATGGTTTTCAACATATTCAGTTACTGACAAAATATTCAGGGACATAGCATCGGGGGGGGGGGGGGGGGGGGCACTTTTTCTCGCAGCAAAAATGTTTGGTAAATTTACATATAAAAAATTGAATAATCATGGATTAGGATTTTCGTGATTTTGGGAATCCCCTTTTTTTTCTTGTCAAAATTTTTCCGATGACGTTGACCCCCCCCCCCCTCCAACCCCCAAACAAAAAACAAAAAAACACACTTTAAAAAACGATGCTACATGCCTGATATTTAAAAGTTTATATCGGCCACAATTTGTGTAAAGTCACACAGGTCTTACTTCGAGGCTTATGTTTAATGCTTTTTACCCTATTTATAAGTATTCTTTAACGAACTGTTCATCGTATGACCAAGCGATGCACATCGCAAAGTGTAACTGTAAAATAATTGTCATCAATTCATTATAGTTTTAAATTGAACGTACGGGTGTTAACCAGCCTACCGTCTAGACCCCCGGTTTGGAATTCAAAAAGAACCTGCTCTGTGCTGAACATGATATTTTCAAAACTTTATATTTTGAATAAAACAATGATTGTTCTTCGATTCGCGTTGAAAATTGGACAAGTAAGATTGCATTGTCAGTAAACTATATAGCTCAACCATATTAAGTTTGGCAAAATCATATGTAAAATATAAAATATAATAGACAAAATCTGAAATATATTTCACAACATAATTAGTTTAACTACAATGTTAAGCCAGTAGACATTTGTAAACAAACGGTCGGTCATTTTTTATCACGAGTTCAAATTGGAACCAAAAAAAAAATGATTAATAAATAGTCGTATATACCCATCTTCGCTAGCCAAGGGTTTTCGGTCCACATTGCTCCCCATAAACCCTTTGCAGATTTCATTACGAAAACTCGCTGACAAGCTCCGTTTTATGATTGGCTGCAGCTGCGAGTAGCTGATCCAATCGCAGTGCTTGTAAATATAAACTTTATATTAAGAAAACACGTGTGATCTTTGGTAAAACATTCGGTGCTTTTAACAAGTTGAGACACAAGTTCTCGAGTACAGTGCCTCCCCAACGATGGTCTAACCAGATCGCTTTAAAAACTTACATATTTTACTGGGATTGAACATAGTTCTACAAACTTAATTGTCAAGGCTCGCGTGATAGCATGGGAAGTAAACATGGCGAATGTAGAAGTTGTCTATCCTGTTAGTATATATGTTCCTGCCTATGGGTATTGCTTTTAAAGGTTAAATGAGCTGTGTTTTATTTAATTTCTTTTGTCTGCAATATTCACGACAACGATCCCTGGTTTTAGGGCATGGGCGCTTTCATATAAATCGGCGACTTTTTCACTCCCGATACAGGTCCTTACAAAACACTATGAATAAAACACCCCGTGCTTTCCCTAGGCTATAACTTAATTCGTATCTAATAGCATTGTTTATTATGTTCCGATATTCGGTAGTCAACATGTTTTCAAGTTGTATTAATGCTATGATGTGTATATAACCCGTTCTTTATTTCTATTAAAATGTGTATATGCAAGGGGCATAACTCAAGTTGCTCTCTAGATATCGCCACCACATCACCGAGTTTTCGTAATGAAATCCGCCAAGGGTTTATGGGGACCGAAAACCCTTGGCTAGCGAAGATGTATATACCAGAAAAAACTGACCCCAACAGTTCATATTTTAAATAAATATATGTTAAAAGTATTATACTCACTAAAAATGAAAATGTAGAATAAACAATATTTATTTTAAACTATCCCATGATGCACTTCTACCTGATTTAGCGAGTTCTGATTTGTCAGTCTTGGCGCACTTTATAATTCTGAGCGAATGTTTAAATAGACAAGAAGGAGCTGTTGTAAAATGGAGAATTGAGAAACATGTATAGCCTCTACAACAAGAAGATAATACAGGAACGAAGAACTGATATCAAGGTGACTTAATTCACGATGTAGATACTCTCGACAACATTTTCAAAGCTCTTGAATTAGTTAATTCTCATTTGCAAACAACATTTCGCGCCATCAAAATGGCGTCATTTTTCAAACTACGTTCGGCATATAATTCCCATATCTCTAAAATATACGTTTTGGCCAAATCATTAAACAAGTTTATATGGATATGAGTTTGTAAGAATATCCAGGGACGTATAAACATTTGGATGCTTGGTTGTTTAACAAGATGAACAATGAATCTTAATTTTCCCACACATTACACAATATACAAACTCAAAATGTAACGTAAGTATCTAAAATATATTTTTGATTATTAAACCCGGAAAATAAAACCTTTCACGTTTTTCTTTTTTCAGCATTGACAGCATACATGTACAAAGTCAATGTTTCCGGTGATTAGTTGCATCCTTTCTTGGTGAATGTTTTGACCAGCTGGACGATGTGAACGCAAGGTATTGTTATGAAATTAATTATTTTCACCCTTAACTTATACATGTGTTTTTATAACATTACTGTAGTAATTTGGGGGAAATCCAGGTTGAAGTTCTGGGAAAGGAGGTTTGGAAGGGGGGGGGGTTGAAGCACACTTATTGTAGGTTAGTTCTTCCATTGTTCAAACAATAATATTGAATCAAAATGAAAAGAACATACTAGTAGTTTCAAACATAAGATAAAACATTTATGACCAGATACTCATGTAGTCATTGTATGAGATAACTAAACCAGCAACTGGCAACTGTAAAGTAGCTTCTTCTATATTCAGAATGAAATTTTATGTTTTTATAATATGTTAGACTGAATGTTTGTTGTTTAATAATTTAAATGGAATTTTATTATACTCGTTTAAGATAAAAAGAACAGACATAAAGTACAGCCCACTGAAAGGAAACAGTTCATCATAAGGAGAAGAATGTTAATGCTACTGTGTAATCGTTAGAATTTGTGGTGACTCAATTTTCGGGGTATTCATGGGTAGCCATTTCCCACGAATGTACAGCCTCAACGACATTTTTTTAGAAATAGTATTCTATTTTACTAAAGTGAAAACTGACGCAAGCACGACCCCCCCCCCCCCCCCCCGAATAAGTAAAAAAACCAACAATCCACGAAAATTGACCCCCCACGAATTTAAATGTTTTCCCAGTACCACTGTCTAGAACTACCAAGTCTGCTACAATGATGTTATCTTATGTGAGTGCTTCACAAGCCCGGCGAATGCTAAAAAAAATCCTACCACAAGGCCTATTTCCATAAACTAGAACTAAGGTTACATCAACAAAGGCCAAGAACTGTCCGACATTCCTTTTCCATCCTTATGAGCACATCTCTGCGACCTGATTAAACCTCTGCAGAACAAAGATTTCATAGCTGTAAAGCATTCCCATTTCTGGAAAGTTCTTTACAATAGCATTTCCATGTGTTCATTTTTTATCTGTGTTACGTAACTTATATTGGAATTAGCTTTTATAACATAAGTAAAAAAATGGTATTAATGAGAACTGTAAAGTGAATGATCATGATGATCTGTGTGACAGTCTGTATTTTATACATTCAGTACATGTAGGAACACTTGACATTTAAAAACAATGCATATTTTACTTCGATTTGAAAATATCAATCTAGGTAAACTAGTGAATTGTTTGAAGGTTACATAGTGTGTGTATAGAACAATATTCACCAGGAATGAAGTGTGTTGTATAATTATATATTTACATTTTCCAGTGTCTTTGCCTGTGAAAACACTACGTATCGATTTTGCACTATATAACCCATATTATAAATGACGCCAAATTGATGCGCCAGCGGGGTTTTCTTATTTATATTTAAATATTTATTCGTACGATGGCTTAAAATTATATAGATATAAGTAATAAGGAATTATTCTTTGAATATAATGAGGTGATAATTTCGGTCGGGGCGTAATCAAATCTATCATAAAGACCTTCAGGCTTTATTGGATTTGATCACGCCCCGACCAAAATTATCACTTCATAATACTCAAAGAATGACTCCTTATTCCTTATTTAAATGTGTAAATCATATTTTTGCACAAGATTTGACAGACTGCTCCGTTGGTTAGCTTTCCATCCACCCGCAAGCTTTTCATTTCTCCCTCTGGGTCATCACTTAAATACTAAATAGACTTATGACAATCAAATCTGATCTGTTGGTATATCATTGGGGGAAAAGTGAAATTCACTTTGGAATTTCTGGAATATCTAATAAGATGCTGTCAAATCCTGTTTTAATGTAAGACATTGGATTATAGAAGTAACAAAGAAAAGGTTTGTTCCAACTTTAAATTAGGTCACTTTGACCTCATTGTGGAATTTATGGTCAAACATATTCAAATCATATTTGGGTCATATTTCTATATTCAAATACGATCTTGTAGTGTATATTTTTCACAAAAGATGGATACTTTAGCATTTTCAAAAATATTTTATGGTGTATTATTTTCATGTAACAGTGAAGTTTTTTTTTGTTAATTCATGTTCATGTAGTAATTTTGTAAATTGCATTCATATTTTTTATAAAGTAAGATCTTTTTTCAAAGCATTTTTCAAGGGAGGTTTTATATGCATTTGATCGAGAAGAAAACAAGCATTAGTACAAGTGTACAAGTTTTTAAAGGATTTTGTTGTTGTTGTGGAATTTTATCATTTTGAAAATAAAATTCATGATAAGGGACTTGCGATATGAATGTTTCTCCAGTATTGTTTCTTAGCTGTATTTTTTGTTAACAAAACAAAAAATACAGTTTTGTTAACAAAACAAATTTGGAACTGTTTGAAATTTTGTTGTTTTTACATATATTGGAAACCTTGTTGAGTTTTTGTGGAAGCAAAAAAAAATAAAAATAATAAATAAATAAAGTTTCAGTAAGTTTCAGTTGCGGAAACACTTTGTAAAAAATATGTATCCAAACAATTTATTGAGGTTAAAACTATGCAGAAACTTCAAGTTTCAGTAAGTTTCCGTTACTGAAACCATTTGGATTCGTGAACAGCCGAAGTTTCAGCACTGCGGAAACTGAATGAAACTCGAAGTTTCCAAACTGAAACCTGTTCGGAACTTAAGTAACCTTAAGTTTCCGCAGTGCTGAAACCAGATTTTTCATCCAGTGAGTTTAGTGATAGTTTGATTCATTTTTTAGTTACCTTACAAATATAGAGTGATGTAAGAAGTTTTTTTTTCCAGTTTTTGATATGTCATTCTAAAGATAAACAAGAAATATATAATGGACACAACTTTTATTTTGACAGCATAAAATTACAGGATTTTTGGTGACCACTGTCACTTCCTGAAATTAAAGGAAGTGAATATCACAATTGGTTCAAGTTAACATTTGAAAAGGGTTAGGTGGTTGTATCGTGATGTTCTGATAAGATAAAGATCTAACCAGTTATTTTATCAGAATAATCTTATCACAACGTATACCATCGTATCTAAACGGGCAACGAAATTATGACATGTCACATGAAAAGGTCTATCGCGACCTTATTTTGAAGTTAGCAAATCGCATATAGACTCGCAACTCGCATTATCGTGTACCCGTACACTGAATTATTTTAAAGTCCCAGGATTACATGTAGCCACAGTTTGTTAATCGCGGTGTTCGTAACAGATTCCACGATGGTGTGAACATAGCATAATATTTGCACAGTGGACCTATAAAATGTCAATTACGATTTTTAGACAGATGCAAACACCACTGACAACTTGTTGTTTTATTTAAAAAATAAATCAGTAATAGTAGTGAAATATGTTGCTTCAGCAGAATTACATTAATCAGTTAAGAGATTAAGAAATGGATTAATAAAGCCGTACTGGCTTAATCGATAACAACTTGATTAAAATTCAAATTAACAAAAGAAAAATAATAAAAAACCAAAAACAAAACAAAAAACCAGAAAACCACCTTTAAATATGCAAATTATGCATTTATGTTATCATAACGTTCTTTTTATCAAAACAATAAGGTTGAGAATTATGATCTGGTTATTCGTGAAAATAAGTAATCCTAGTGAAATACCTACAATTGAAGTTATTTCTTCTTGGATTGAGGAATCTGCAAAATTTAATTGAAATTAAACAGTGATTTACCGTGATTCAAATTTACAGACATCCATACAAGGGTTTGAAATTAGAGCTTAATATCTTGCTAAGTTTTTAGTAATCAAGACAAGTGACGAATTAAATTTTTGTATGACTAACAGTTAGTAGATAAAAATGAAGAAAAAAATCGATTTTGTCCCGCCAAAATCCTAACCACGCCCGTTAAAAAACAAAAACAAAAAGCGTATGAGATATGTGTTACCGTTAGCCAAATGAACGGCGGGTCTGAAAGAAATCATTAAGGTGATTAATATGATAATACAAAAGTAACAAAACTATCTTAATTTGTTCTTTTTATAATCATGATACTTATCAAATAATGCACATTGTCTCTTGCAAGTTAGAACTCGAAAAATATCATCTAAACACTACTTTGAAACGTTCACAAATAAAAGTTTAAGTTTTTAGTAATTATGACAAGTGTCGAATTAAATTTTTGTATGACTAACAGTTAGCAGATAAAAATGAAGAAAAAAATCGATTTTGTCCCGCCAATATCCTAACCATGCCCGTTAAAAAAACAAAACAAAAAGCGTATGAAATATATGTTACCGTTGGGAATGTGGGCGATGTGGTCTGAAAAAAAATCATTAAGGTGATCAATATGATAATTCAAAAGTAACAGAACTATCTTAATTTGTTCTTTTCATAGTCATGATACTTATCAAATAATGCACATTGTCTCTTGCAAGTTAGAACTCGAAAAATATCATCTAAACACTACTTTGACACTTTTGCAAATAAAGTTGCTTTCTCATATCACATTGCAGACTTTTTTCTAGTAGATGATTTGATTGTATCAATTACCGGTGTGTCTGTAGTTGGAGTCTGAAAGAAAAAAAATATGATTTGGGAATTCATTCTAGATCTAATTTGTATAGCTATATTTTTCAGAAAAAATTAGTCTTCCTAAAATTGTTCGAATTCGAAGGGAAAACTTGTCATCATAAGAAATAACAAGAGGCCCAGGGGCCACATCGCTCACCTGAGCAACAATTGCCTTAATTCTGATCAAATTAGCATTACAGTATCAAAATATCTTAAAAACTAAGTACAGATCTTGCTAAAGAAAAAATTGAAAATCTGCCAATTTTTATTCACCTCTTTTTTTGGCAAATACCAAGCCCTTTTTAATGTTGTACCTGTAAGAAGATTTTTCTCTATTCCTATATTACCCCCCCCCCATTTTGTGGCCCCACTTATCTCTAGGGAATCATGGTTTCATCAAACTTAAATCTGCATAACCTGTGCTTTCACACTATGTACTGGGTTTTGGACCGAAAACTTTCCCAGAATATTTTTAAAGATTTTCTCTATATATTCCTATGTAAAAATTCAAACCACCATCACGGCCCCGCCCTATCACAAGGTACTGTGATTTTGCAAACTTGAATTTACACTACCCGAGGATGCCTCTACACAAGTTTAAGCTTTTCTGGCCAAATAGTCTTTAAAAAGAAGATTTTTAAGGATTATCTCTATATATTCCTATGTAAAAATTCATCCCCCATTGTGGCCTCGCCTACCCCTGGACTATTTTTTAAACAAACTTCAATCTATACGACTTGGGAATGCTTCCACTCAAATTTGGCCTTATAGTTTTGAGAAGAAGATTTTTAAAGATTATCTCTATAAATGAAAATTTATCCCCCATTGTGGCCCCGCCCTACCCCCAGGGACCATGATTTGAACAAACTTGAATCTACATTATCATAGGATGGTCACACGCCAATTTGAGCTTTCTTGGCTAAATAGTTTTTAAAAGAATTTTTTTATAGATTTCCTCTATATATTCCTGTAAAAATTTTATCCTCCAATTGTGGCCCCACCCTACCCCCGAGGACCATAATTTGTACGAACTTTAATCTACACTATCTGAGGATGCTTCCACTCAAATTTGAGCTTTCCTGGCCTAATAGTTTCTGAGATGAAGATTTTTTAAGATTTTCTCCATATATTCCTATGTAAAACTTGATCTCCAAATTGTGGCCCCCACCCTACACCAGGGGACCATGATTTGAATAAACTTGAATCTACACTACCTGAGGATGCTTTTTTTTAAATTTGAGCTTTTCTGGCCTGATAGTTTTTGAGAAGAAGATTTTTAAAGATGTTCTCTATATATTCCTATGTAAAACTTGATCCCCCTCTTGTGGCCCCTCCCTACCCCCGGGGACCATGATTTGAACAAACTTGAATTTACACTACCTGAGGATGCCTCCACACAAGTTTAAGCTTTTCAGGCCTTATAGTTTTTGAGAAGAAGATTTTTGAAAAATACCAACAAATTTTCAATAATTCTCAATTATCTCACCTTTAAAGAGGGTGTGGCCCTTCATTTGAACAAACTTGAATTCCCTTTACCTAGTGGTGCTTTGTGCCAAATTTGGTTGAAATCTGCTCAGCGGTTCTTGAGAAGAAGATGAAAATGAGAAAAGTTTACAACGACGTCGACAACGACGACAACGACAGACAGCGGACAAATTGTGATCAGAAAAGCTCACTTGAGCCTTTGGCTCAGGTGAGCTAAAAACGAAACGTAATGTCCTTATGAAAAAAGGCCAGATGTTGACGGTTTTTTAATTATTCAAAATTCAAATGAAATTAAAGAGTGATTTACAGTAATTCAAATTTACAGACATCCTTACAAGGTTTTGAAATTAGAGCTTAATATGTTTTCAATAATTCTAATCCACTGATTAAAGATCTGAAAATTAAGAAATTAGTTCTGTTGAATCATAAGATTTCGCGGTGGCTCAATTTTTGTGGAATTGGTGGGTACCTCTCATCCACGAATTAACATCCTCCGCAAACTAATAAAGAAGGCTAAAGAGTCATATATCTTTTCTGTAGGTACAAGATAACACACAAAAGTCCGTTCTCATGAACCATTTTAATTTAATAAATCCATGAAAAATGGCCCCAACGAATGTTAATGATTCCAAGTAATAATGATAAAATGCTGGATGGGATTTACATTTCTTGCTCGATATATTTTCGTAAACGGCACACTAAAGGACTTTAATAAACTTTGAAATCAATTTTATTGCTAAAGAAAAAGTACGAAACCATTAACACGATAAAATAAACTAAAAAAAAAACCTGTTAACACTAAACGATAAACCTGATATGATTTACGCACGATATGATTAAATGATTAACGCACGATATTTTCGACTGTTTTCATTAATAGCAAGGATTTGCTCTGTTTTTTTCATTTTAATGCACATTTAAACATAAGAATAAGCACAATATAACTCAAATATGACACATTGCAAATATAAACACACGTAACTATTGTTCTCAAACCTAAGACGGATTTGTGCTTTTAGTTGGAACCTGAACTACAAGGGATACAGTACAGTTTAGGGGTTTGTGCTTTGTAAATGCATGTAGATTTTCGTTTAAAGAAACAAAATCACGACAGTATTCTTTTTAATTAATTCACACAAATTAAATGTCAATATCTTTATCTTTTTAATTAAAAACAAAAACTTCTACAAAAAAAAAAGAATAAAAATTAAAATATCTACATTTTATTCAAAATTAAAACGTACCGAAGGAGCAGTTGTTGAAACGTCACAGAGAGAAAACCTGTTGCAGGAACAGCACTGTGGAAGTTTAAGTTGTATCAGTCTGAATCCAAACCTTTCACAGTAGACCCAAACGTGAAATGTCTGGAAGTTATTGTAGACATTTGCTCATTTCAGATACAACTATTCTTCTTCCCAAGCTATTGTCACACGGTCTTAAAATTTAGAAAATAGTTTATGTTTCATGAAGAAATTATTTCATAAAGTGATATCATAATCTCATTTAAATCTTTAAGAAAAGGCTATACCAAACAGAGAATGATATCTGTTTTATGTTTGTGTAATTTTCTAACGACTTATGATTTCGTCTTCATAATAACCATCATTATTGTTTCTAAAATACTTATGCATGTTTTGTCAGTAAAAAAGGTGATAATTTACACCAGATACAAAATCAGCCCTACAATAATTTCAATTGATAAAAAAATCAACTTACGATTTTTCAGTACATTTGGCATACATTACACACTGCTTTTCGGGTTGAACGACGTAACATTTCTTTCCCAAAAATTTAACCTTTGTGGGAAAAGATAGTTTTGATGGACAGGAGCTTTGAAGTCCTAGTGTAGCGAAGCTTTGTCTATGTAAAAATAAAATGGACTATTTTGAATTACGAATAATTCAATATAGATTCAATATAGATTATTATCGATAAACAATTACCATGTGATGCCGTCAAACGACGTTTTAGTTATATTTAGATAAAATGAAATAGGAGAACCTAACATGTAATGATTACAATTTAAAAATAACAGAATAGACATTGTAATTATGTTTGTTTTTTTTTACCATGATTTGGTTTTTGGAATGCGTAAAAAATACCCTTGAAATGATTCTCTCTTGGACACATATTTGGAATTATCCAAATAAATAGCTAAATGTGTTATGCGTTTTGCTATTACTCGGTTACCGACTTTGGGATGTGAAAAACATGTAAATATCATATTTTGTTTCAAAGACTTCAAACATTGATGACGATGTGTACAATTACTGTGGAATCATCCTGGTTTGTGGGGGATCGGGCCAACATCTGTGGCTATTTTGGGTAACCCTTTTACATCCCCACGAACGTATTTACATGTTCAAGCATTTGTTTGCTATTCATTAAAATTTTTCAGAACTTGCTACCAACCAAATTGCCTCCTCACGAACCAAGTAGATTTTAGCTACCCATGTAATTTTGCCCCTTAAGAATAAAAACGCTTCCACGATTATAATTAGCCTATGGATGGCTAATATTAAAGCATTTTGAAGCAAAGAATAGCAAGGTGAGATATATTGAACAATAAACGGTTTTCATAAAAACTTTACTTCACTTTTTTGAAATTGTAAATCTAAATACATCGCATAATATCACAAATAATGAAAGATTCGAATAAAGGTGGTCAGAGTCAAATTAATGTTGTTTATTTCATTAATCATATTACTGAACAAAAAAAGCAAAATAAATGGTTTATCATCTACGCACAAGTTAACAAATGTGTACACAACTTTTTTAGATGACATTTTGAAGAATAAAAAGAAAATTTGAAAGCTCAGCAATTTCATTTTTTTCATTGCAGGGAAAAATAAATAAACACTTAATTATCAAAAGTAAAAACAGTTAAATTCACAAGGTTCAGGTAAATATGGTATAATCATGTGTTTTGCAAACTGTCATAAAAAGGGTGATAATCGCCAGTAATAACCCTTTTCAACTCTTGAAGATGAGCATATTTGACTGCTTTGATTTTAATCCGTTGCTGATATAAACTTCCAACATCATCATCATCTACAGGGGAACGAAGCTGATCCCGTCTTGGAAACTCCAAAAATTCATCACTGTCATGATGCAACTTGTATTCAATTGTACTATCAGGTAAGTATCTCAATACCCTGAGATCGGTAACGGTGGGGTTTTAAGGCATCTCTCTCTCTCTCTCTCTCTCTCTCTCTCTAAACGTCTGAATATCATTTAATGAAACAAATTAGAAACATTAAAAGGTATAGGAATGTACATCACTTATCTACATAATTATATAATTTTTGCAAATTTCGGATAATCGGCTTACAAATTAACAGCAGCAATCTGATACATACAGGTAGTTAACTTTTATGGTTTAAAAATTTATTTCAATGAATTTATTTTCACTTTTATGTAGGCAAAATTGATATTATTTTGTTTAAATTCGGTTTCGTTTTGTTTCGATTTCTGGTTTCGTTTCGTTTCGTTTCGATTGGTCTCGTTTCGTTTCGATTGGTTTCGTTTCGATCGATTTCGTTTCGCACTTTACAGGCGCCCGAATAATGCGAATATTTTTATGTTTAGATTATCTTCTTCTCGAGAATACAATTTTTCAATTTGTGAAATTATCATGCAAGCACTCTCAATTAGTGTAGATTCTTTATTAGCATCCTCATGTCTTCCTATCTTTATATTAAGGGCACCACAGTGACCGTCTTCAGCTTTTTATAATTATGGATAGCTAATTCTAAAATGCTGTTTACTTTAATACGTTGATGCATTTTAAATCTTAAGATGTCTTAGACATGATGTCTAAAAAATAGGCTGCTTTTATATGTCGTATAGTTTATTTTCGAATCTTGGAATACTTGTAAGCTGTCTTGTTTTTAAACATTTTGAAACAGAACGATGCAAGGTGAGCAATATGGCCCATGGGCCTCTCGTTTATTGGACTGATTAAGCATTTTATGCTGTAAAATATTTCCACTGAATCCTTTTACTTTTCAGAAAACCGCAATTCATATACTGAATTTGAATCTTCTTCATCTGAGGAAGAACACTTTCTTCCTTCAAGTCTCCGAAAAAAGATCCTACGGTTATTAATACGTGTTGTTCGTATCCCTGTAAACTTTATTCTCGCTTTTAATTTTCAATTAATATTTTTAAAATAAACAAATAATCTTTATTATCACTTTTTATAATAAAAAACATGACTTTTTATCAAAGTAAAATTATTATGTCATTCTTTCTACCATTTAGTCGTTAATACATAAAGCCAATTATGCCAGCTTGATAGCTTAAATTTTACCACGATTAATCTTTGCAAAATATACTGCAAAAATCAAAAACGATAATAGCATAATGTCCTTTAGACTAGATAAAGATATGTCTGAATGCATGCGGAGAAAGATCATGAAAGCTAGGTGATTTAGAAAAAAAATCAATGTTCAATGTAAAATAAAGTGTCATCTTTATTCAAGCGTTCAGGTGAGCCCAAAAACCCGTGTATTCAGTTCAAATAAACCCAGGAGTCGGACAAATATACCCGGTGAATTTTACTTACCTGTGAAGAGAAAAGTGGTTTTCAATGTTTTCTCTTCGTTTGATAAAATCCATTGAATCGATAAATGTACCTAGTGCAAAAAGACGACGCGAATTGACCTTAGTGCACTGGGCTGTTGTTGGTTGGTATACAGAGGCTACTGACCAGATGATTTACAGGCTTTGCAGTCATAGTTTGGTTTGTGTGAATTTTTTTTTATCGTAAAACAAGCACTCCAAAGCCATCCCTTCCAAACAGGTGTACGTATGAGGCTTTGGAGAATGAATTGATGATTTATATAATATTTTTTGTCGGTTAAAAAAGAAAAATTATAAAAAAAAATTCTGATTTTTTTTTTATTAGATTACATCATAAAGTATTAGCATGTATGTAAATAAAGTCAAATGGGTAATATCCATTGTCAGAAAGGTCATCTAACATATAAAGGAAAATTGTACAATCTGCATTTAAATACATTGCTAGCATTCACCGTGCAGTTGACAATGTAACACGAAACAAACCCTGACGAATAGCATCTTTTTGTTATATTTTATGATCCAAAAATAAATGAACATTTGATTGGATATATACTGTAAACCAAAGTATATTCCCGTGCGAGACATTTTGAAGAGGTGTCCAAGAGCCTCATTGTCGCTAAAGTATATCGCTGCAGTCAAGTATTTGTCTTATAGTTGAAATTTAAAAAAAAAAACAGGCATAAATAAAGCTTGGTCGCAAAACTTAGTTTTGCTGCGAACTAGTTTATCTCATGTAAAACTCGAAATGAAGTCGTCATGAACAATAGTTGGTTTGAATTAGATACTATCATGTTTATACTCCTTTGGAACAAGCTTTTCTAAATGAAAAAAAAATCTTCCATTTATATCATGATGTCACTTAAATTGGTTTTTCTGAAAGAACGGATATACTAGAATCGATCTTAGCATCTTTACCAATGATTTTGAACGAGATATGTGAGAATATTTTGTTTCAAGATGAAGGAGGGGGAAAGGGTCAAAACCAGTTTGATATCATTGAACCAATTTATTATAAAGTTTGATAAATTAGGTCACCCGTCCCCTAGATCTGCACATTATAGTAAGTAGCAGTTTACTGTTTTCAGGAAGGTTCTCTCCATCGTTCAAGTTTATATTTAGGTTATTGTTAGTGTTTTTTCCTATTTTGGAGACCCCCCCCCCCCAAAAAAAAAAAAAAACACCAAAAAACAAAAAACAAAAAAATACAAACCAACAACAGCAAAAGAAAACAAGCACTTGAGACGAGAAAAAAACGTTGGGGCGAAACTTGCTTGAGTCCTAAAGTCTTTTTGTAGAGCCGCATCGATAATAATTATTTAATTGAACATATTATAACTTGAATCTGAAAGAATATAATCTAAATGGTAATTCTTAATGAATAGTTTAACAAACAACACAAGTCAAAAGGGTGATAATTATATGTATACAACAGAGTGTTAGTATAGTCCATTTCTATATTCACACACATACGAATATTGCGCCACCGTGCATTTCTTCTCCCTCGTCTGTGGGGACATATCGTACCAGTAGAGGCAGTTGTCGGCGGCCCCTGACAAACCGTAAGTGGTACTAAATGTGGCTCCCACGTCCCTCCCGTCAATCCAGTAGTAACTGTTGGTGGTAGTGTTGAATATTCCACCCATCCAGTGGTTGAAAGAGTTGAATGGTCGATCGGCTGTGAACAACCAAAAACTTGCACAATCAAATATTCCCCACGTTCATTTGAGGTAAAAATTCAATCGCTTGGCTTTCTTATGAATTCTTGTTGAAATTCTCGTCACAGAAAATTATGTTTCACTTGTCTCACTTAAATTTAAACTCTTATTTTCGCGGTGTGAAAGAGTTTGTAAAATTTCAATAATTTGATCTAATTTCTTGTGCAATTAATATGAGACAGTACTCGTTTTCTGTGATGCCAGCGAAGAAAAATACTTTGAAATATGTGGCGACACAGTCACGTGTTTATTGCAGGGAAAACCGTATATAAACACACGATAATATTACATGTACCAGATAAAAAAAATCCAAATGAAGGGATCTTGGATAAACCAATCTGTACTTGTTCAATAGAGTTGTATAGTTTTATAAAAAAAAAAATCGTCATCAAGTTGCAGAAACGATAACTTTATTGAAACAACTTGTTTGAGGCAAGTGATACAAACATTATAAATGCGTTTTAACTAATTTGTAAAAGTAATACAAATAACTGTTAAAAGAACCCGATATTTTTTTTCATAAAAGTAATACAAATAAAACTTGTTAACTTTTTAATTAAAAAACCCGATAATTTCTATCACTCCTAGTAATTTGACTGATCGATACTTACGATCGCTGAGTATTTTCGAAAATTTGGCGGAAACATCAATAATTGCCAGATCTGCCCCAACAGTTTGACAGGCTGCGCGCGCATTCGGCCAAGATTCTTTAGGATCGGTGGTAATCTTGTGACAAAAAGGAATATTCGGATCCCATTTATAATCCAAGGGACAGGTGGGAGCCGGAGTTGTGGTGGTTGTCGTGGTTGTCGTGGTTGTCGTGGTGAATGTTGGGGTGGTAGAAATGGTAGAGGTTGTCGTGGTGACTGCTGGGGTGGTAGAAATGGTAGTGGCAGTTTGTGGTAGACTTGAAGTGGTAGTTGGTTGTGGCATAGTGATGTTCCAAATACTTGCCTTTAAGAAGGCAGTAGTTCCTGAGAAAAAAAATAGTACTACGTTTATTTTAAATCAAATTTTGTTTCATAACAAAATAATTTGGTAATTAGGATACGAAGCTGAGCTTTTTATGAACTTTAACAACCAGACACATTTGTGTGGACATCTAGAAACAAACATAATGAGTGCCTTGTTTTGTTAAGGATGAAATTTTTGAGTATGAACACAAATTTATATTATACCTTACAGTATATGTCGATTAATTCAATAGCGATTCTATCAACTTTCTAAAGATTCATATATTATTCTTCAAGATATTCATTCTGTCTTAAGTTGTCAAAGTACAAAGCAAAGAGAGCTGGTAATCCAATTCTACAAAACAATATTTAAAACCTTTGTTGTGTCTGTAATCGCTCGTTAATATTTGCCTAAACTCAGTTTTGATAGCTTATTGTTCCTTCATCGTCTGTGCAAATTTCCCATGTCTGGTGGCCTTTGTTTTCTTTCAATGTAAATATGACGCCATATGCAGATATCAAAGTATTTTAGGACGGACAAATTTTAGATGTCTAGGAACGTAAATAAAGATCAAAATTGATTTTAAAAAAAAGTGGTTGCGTCCGCCATGTAGCCGTCTAAATTTTGACACTTGCACCGTGTAAAGAAAATTATACGGCGTTCATGGGATGCGACTAATTCAATGACAGAACATCATTTCAGTTCGAGGCAAAAAAAAAAAGCATAAGCGGTAGATAAAAGTGGCGTAATGGTACAAATAGTACAGAAACTTTTCTTTATGAAAACATGGGTCGAAATTAAGACTTTTTTTATCAACAATTTTCGTTGATCGCTAAATCAATTACATGTATTAACAAATGTGCGCCATTTTGCCATTAAAAAAGAATTCTGGTTTCATTATCGTAAAACTTTCTACATACATGTTAAATAATATACATGTACAGTTGCAAGAAGAAGCCGACCCTAACTTTCACGGAGGTATCTACATTTAAAATCTCTCTATCTAGGTCTTTTACATATTCAAGATTTGATTTATGTCATCAGTAAGAAGCAACAGATATATAATTGATATGGGGAACACATGTAGTAGTTAAACTGCGGATCAAGAATAACATTCTGAATTATTTTTTTTCGTAATTGCAAACTCACCATTAGTTTCACAGAGTAATCCTCCATTGGAGACAGGTTTACACACACCTTGACAGTGAGATGTTGAGCAAACTGGTGCCAAGGTCTGCAGACAAAAGATTGAACCTATTGTATCAATTTTTTTGACAATTTTTAAAAATCTAATTAGATAATTTTATTTTGCAAGAACATGGTTAAAATTCATACAAAACTTTGTTTTGGACATTTTTATTCTTTAGAATACCAATCAATTGCAAAACAAAAGTACAGTCGAAACAAACAAAACCACTAAAAAAAGTTAAAAAAAGGAAAAGGCACCTAAACAATTAATGAAATAAACATAGTAATTGGATTGAATACCGGTTTTTTTTTAAAAGACGAGACAAATGTCACTTTTTTTATCAAAACTTTAAATACGATTGATTTTATTAAATGAAATATTAATAGTGCATCTTTACTATAATGTAAAGATATTAGATTACAATAAAACAAGTTCAGTTTGATTCTCAGGAATTTGATTCAGCCTATGGAAATAGATGTAACTTAAATAAATTAATTGACATTTTTGCGCTTGATAACATCGAGAAGATTTATAAATGAACGAAAAAGTAACTTAAATCTTGGTGTTTATGGAGGTTTTTCATTTACAATATTTTTTTTCTTTTGGAGTTTAATATTTCTTGTTCGATGACCATCAATTGAATTAGGCAAACATGTTTATTGATATATTTATGAGAAATTATTGAAAGGGAAAAAAAAGAAGAATAAATGCCACTGACTAAGCATTGATATGATCTGTGGAAAATGATCATGAACTTTCATTGATTGGACAGGAAGTGGGTCACACGTAATTGTAGGATACAAATCCGGTCAGCGATGAAATAGGGTCAATTGATATTACAGATTCTAATAATTTTCAGAACTCTTGATCCAAGACCTTAGAAGTAAAAAAATCACATTCATGCACACAGGATGAATGACCATCTTTAAGTCCTCCTTAAAGATAGCTTAAAGGTGTTTAAAGGTAGCTTAAAGACGATCTTTAAGCCACCTTTAAGCTACCTTTAAGCTATATGTATTGCTTAAAGGTGGCTTAAAGAAAGCGTAAAGATGGCTTAAAGGCAGCTTAAAGACTATCTTTAAGCCACCTTTAAGCCACCTTTAAGGACAACTTATAGGTCCTTAATGTCCAAACTTCTTTAAGCCACCTTTAAGCCACCTTTAAGCTACCTTTAAGCCACCTTTAAGCCATTAAAAAAAAATTAATTCAATATTGTGCTTAATTTCCAACAAAATGTATTCACTTTATGAAAGAAAAGGTATTAAAACGGTTTTTGTTCTAGAAAGAAAAATGAAAAAAAAGACACAAAAAAAAAAAACCGGCGGCGGTGAGAATTGAACCCGGGACCCTTAGTTTACTAGCATCACCACACATCCTCTGCGCCACGGCAACTTACATATTTCTAAGCGTTTTTATATCCTATATATCAGTGCATATTGAATCACTGTATTGAATGTGTTTACTTGAGAAGATTTTGACAAACCATTCAGTTTGTAACAATCAATTATATCTAATTTATAAATTACATGCATGCATGTATTTAGAATGAAATACGGAACTTGATCTTCAGTGAACAAAAATATATTATACCTAAATGGAAACCGTTAGGTTCACTATAGTAGGCTTTCTTAGTTAATAAATTTAAACCGAGTAGATATACGTAATTCATCTAATTTATAGCTATAAAAATGTAAGAAAGAAAATGAAATCATTTCTTTTATTAAATGCATTGATACTATTAGGGTATTTGTTCAATTTCCCGCAATTTCCCGGTTTTCATGATCGCGGCGCCGTTCCAATATGTTTAAATATTTACATGTAATTGTATGTACATGATTTTTAAACTATCAATTCTATAACAAACAAAATTACCAATACCGGTGACGTATTTACTGCATGTGGCAATTGCAAATGACTTGTACATACAATTGTATGATGTGCCAGGCCGGGTATATTTGACATATTTACCCTTATACATATATTTAAATAATCAACCCCTATTTATGATCACCGGTACATTAATTAATTAGCCTCAAGATTTTACTCTTACATACATGTATCGTTAATTTGTAGACGTAACATATTTGAAACCCAGAGCTAGGAAATAATACTTTGAAAATGAATTACAAATGTAAATTAACTTTTATTCACTAGACTTATCGTATACTCGTACATACTAAGATTCAACGCCTTTAGAAACCCTGACGTGCACCTGGGCACACGACACAACTGTTGTGTATATCTTGTATATTCTGTGTTAGTTCCAGGGGTTTTCTTAAGTTGGGCAAACAATAGACTCTAATTAGATATACACAAACGAACAAAACTATGTCTAGACAAACAAAGCAGTAATGTCCTGCCCGATATAACAAAGGCAGTTGAGAGTCTTTTCATCTTTTACATGTATCTAGCAGATCTAGAGTTAGAAATAATGAAAATTGAAAAAAAAAATACAAACCTTAAACCGATTAACAATTAAATCATGCATTTTTGGTTCATTATCTTTATTTTGTTTAATAACCAGATGAACACAGAGAGAGAGAGAGAGAGAGAGAGAGAGAGAGAGAGAGAGAGAGAGAGAGAGAGAGAGAGAGAGAGAGATTTTTTTCACCGATTAATTTATAATAGGAAACAAACATACTTTAATTAGTTTTATGCACATATTAAGATACAGAGACTGCGCTCACCCATACAATAATTTTGAAACCCCCAAAAAATTATAAAGAATTTTATAACGGCAATCTGTGTCCATCGGAGCGGTGCTGATGATAGCGATATGTGTTTAATGGAGCGACGATTAAAACCGCCTGGAACCCCCCCCCCCCTTCCTTGGAAATTATATTATCACTCGGATGACCCCCTCCCATCTCTATAAAAGAGCTTTTGCATTTAATATATGTTTTTATTGTTCAGCTTGATCAATATTGACTTAAAGGCCACTTAAAGACAGTATAAAGGCAGTGAAAGAGAGCGTAAATGCCACTTAAAGATGCTTAAAGGTGGCTTAAAGGTGGCTTAAAGGTAGCTTAAAGAAGTTTGGACATTAAGGACCTATAAGCACTTGCTTAAAGGTGACTTAAAGGCGGCTTAAAGGTTGTATAGCCTTTAAGCTCCTTTAAGTCACCTTTAAGCCACCTTTAAGGACTTGCTTAAAGATAGTTTTTCGCCCTGTGGCAATGAAACTATTTAATTAGAATAAACAGAATATTGACAGTAATGATACGTTAACATGCAACATCCAATATTTTATGAATAACTATGTCAGCTTACAATAACACTATGATGAAAAAAAATGCTAAATGCTTTTAGACATCGATGAATGAAAAATCATTTAGAAGTTATTTCTGATCTCTCCCAAGTAGTTTTTAGGAATTATTACTACAAAAGTTTATTGTCGGATGGAGTTTAAGAAGTACATTTAAAGGAAATTTGTCAATAATATATATACAACACATAAAATGAATGCACTGAAAAGTTTTCATGCGCATTGAATTATATTTTCTTGTATACAAAAAACCAACAGCTATGTATTTTTTGTCCTTCCTAAACTTATAATGAAATACACAGAACAGATTTTAAAAACTAAAATACATGTAAAACATTTCAATTAGTATTAAACACACTGCCTGATAAATATGCCAATGCCGAGATGGCATTTCTAAACCCGTTTAAAATGCACTTTCGAAAAAATCCATATATACCAAATGACAGACCATTGTCTGCAGAGAATATATTATTCACTTTTGTTTTTAGTGTGTCTAACCTGACAGGCGACCTTGTAAAAAAATATTTCATAGGAAACTGTGTTCCCATTGGAGAAATAAGTTTTCAACAGAAAATGTAGGATTTTTATAAAAATCTTAATGGAATTGTATGTCTTATAGGAAAAAAGACATACCTGCAGGACTTTGATTCAGACAGGTAGATTTCCTATAGGAAAAATAAGTTTCCTATAGGCTTTTAAAATCCTATGGAAGTTTTTTTTTAAAAACCCTAAAGTGACTTAAATTCCCATAGAAAGATCTTTTTATTCTGGAAGGAAATTCCAAATATCCTGCAGGAAGATTGTTTTTCCTGTTGGAAAAAATAATTTCCTGTACTAATTTTTTTTAAAGGTATATATTTCAACTGACAGGTGAAATACATTAATAACAAATGTGCAATATTTAAATTTTTTAACAAATGCAGCTTATAATTGGACGGTTACAAAATAATCCAGCACAGTTTCATTTGAAAATATATTCCAAGTGTTATTGAGTCTGTCTATTAAATAGATCATATGATTGCTCCTAATGCAGAATAACGCACCCTCTTACCATCGCCCAAACCCCTAAAAAAAATACTTAAATAAAAAATAAAAAAAATAAAATTCACAAAAATAACATGAAAAAAATATAGAATTGAAAAGTTGTGCATGAAATCACTATTCGTATTCATAAACATATCGGAGAGCATTTAAAAACAAATTTCAAAAATAAAATTGATTCTTTCTATATATATTTCATATTATTTGATTAATATTTGTATATAATGTCCCACATACCCAAGGATATAACATCTCACATGGAATTAGCAAGAAAAATGTCGAATAGACTATAATAATGTTGTGGGTTCATCAGACTTTTTATTATAATTTTAATATTAAAGTATATTTTTTTAATATGATTTTGAAAAAAAGCAAATCATAGAAATCGATTGTTTTGCTATTCTTTTTATTTTTTAAAATCTGTCCAGAGAATTAATTAATTAAAAATAGAATATATAGTTTGAATAAGACAAAATGTCAACTAAAGCAAAAAGAAAATTGTATCCAATGCTTATATTTTTTTTGATTTAGGGCGTTCAGAAGAAATGGATCCCTGGAATAGATTAAAGATACTTACCATCGGTAAGTCCTGTCTTTCAATATAAATACACTCGGAATCTGGGACAAGACCGTAAGCTCCCCCAGTTTTCACTCTGTGCTGAGTACATCTCAAATCATTCCGCCAATAATTAAGGGATAAACAGGTTCTATCCCCTAAACACTCTCGCATGCACTGTTGTAGGCCGATGGTGTTCAATGTAGAAACATCGGACGGATTAAGTGCCCCAAGATCCAAGCACTGGTGGTAGGCTGTTATTGTCAAAGATTGGACAGATTCAAAGGTTGCAATCAAAACCAAAAGAGGAAACACCGCGCTAACATGTATTATTCCCATCTCTCTCTACGTCCGATATTCGGGGTATGGTTCTCTCATTCTGCCGCGCGAAATACAGCTTGTCAATGAAATGACGCTGTGCGCATTGATTAGTTTAAATAGCTTAATGAGAATAATATTTATCCTAATAAGCGAACTAATAAGTCATTCATTTTTCTTGTTTGTACGGAGAAGCAAAACACTTCATTTACAGCATGTAAATACTTTGTATATTGTTAGTCTACCACAGCAATGGTGATATTTGCAAGTAAGGTAATTGCAAATAACTTCAATGTCGTTTTTAAAGGAATTTGAAAATACGAATGATAAAATTATGTAATATTAGTGTTGTGTATATCTTTGAAGTTTGGAAACTTGTAAAAAGATACGTTTCAAAACAAAGCCGCTATGTGAAAATTGGACTTAGGTTAATTCAATAAAATCATTTAAATATAACTGTAAAGAAGATTTGTATAGGTTAATTAAAGAATGTTGAACATTTGTATATCAATGGATTTGAAAGCAATGGATTGCATTGAGAGAAATTTTTTTTAAGAGTTTCATATCCGATTAGTTCCAAAGCACAGAGCCAAAACAAATGGAACATCCATTGTATTTAACCATTTATAATGTCTGTCTCTTCTCTTATGTTTGAAGTGTGGCACTTTTTTAGCAACCTATTTGTAAGAAATACACACTGTGTCGGATAATTTTATCAAATAATACATTTGTTCTATAATAAACCACTGCATGAAAATAAAAAAAAAATCATATCGTCAAAATTTATACCTTTATGTGAAAATAAATGTACTTAAAGAAAATTAATATTCTTTTTATTATAGAATGATTGTTTTAAAACCAGAATAAATGTATTTCCTTTGGGAATTTATACATGTGGTCTTCAAAGGATTTTTTGGGAAAGATTCACCTTAATCATGTGTTCTTTTGGTGCTACATATGTAACATTATTATCCAATTTAATATAAATTCTGATATACTTCCCCGTGACTTTATAAAACAATCATTCATGTAAAAATTCAACGCTTAACTGGTTAAGGTAGGGAATGACGACTATTTTGCATTTTCATTACTGTGAAAGTTTTTTCCACAAAATAAGTCTGTGCGACTCGTCCTTATATATAATGAATGTTTTCCAAAATTAATAATTGTATGCTTATAGAAAGTGGAAATTACATACATGTACACATGCATCAAGAAATGTAGTATTTCTATAATTTTTAAGACTCGAGAAATTTGTTTACCACAATTCAGTACAAATCAAACTCCGCTCTTTTTCTAAATAAATTCATGGATAAAAAACAAATAAAAAACGCGAACAAATTATCGTAATAATAAAACATCGTTGTCGCTTTTAAAGTATTCTTAATCCACGAGAATCATGAAGGATATATTATTTTAATTAGCATGATCTTGCATTAAAGGCATGACACAATGTAAAAATTATTCTAAAAAAATTACATTGTTCCAGATCTCTTTCTAGTTGCTGCTTTCCGACACCTGTTGGCAATCAATACAATTCCATGACCTTTTCGGTTTAAATATGGGATAAAAGTAATAGCTACAGCTACATGCATAACGGAATGCAATTTGAGTTGATTGGCAACTCATAGAAAGTTTTCTCTCTTTTATATTTTCTCTTTGTATCTCCAGTACATAATTCATAAGAGAAACCCTTTTTTTTTGCTTAAAGTCTTGGGAACGAAAAAAAAAATACACCTAAAGGTACGTTGAAAAATATTGAATCTACAAACTGAGAACCAATTAGGCCGACCTAATGATTGCAGAGACAAGGTCAATGCAGATGAGTTTCATTCAAATGAAAAACTACAAACAGAAACTAATTACACTAGACTTGTTTAAAGGAACATGGATTAAGAGTCTCTGTATTCATTTTATGAAGTTTCTTATGCATGACAATGTATTGATCTCATTTGGAATCCAATTAAAACACGAACAACTTTTTTTTTTTTTCAAAAGATCGATGTTGAAGTTTTAATCAGTTCAATGTATATATTTCAATTTCATTTTGTTTTTATTCTCTCTGCACCACACCATTTTAAAAAATAATGAAACAAACAGATTTTCTATGCAAGTGTTACATTAAAAGTTTAAAATCGAAGATGTTTTTTTCTCTCAGATTAATTACACAATTGAGTTTGTAACAAAAAAAGGAAATAACCAAACAAACGGAGATGCTCTCATGTGACAAAAATGTTTATCATCTTGACACTAGTCTTTGATATCTTCTTCAAATAACTTTACACTTAAAATTCACTAATGAAATAAGCCTACTTGTTAAAACTATTATTCATTGCATAGATAATAAATGTTAATGAAATAATGTTAGTGATGAATATGTTAAAAAGAATTCCTTGAAATTGACTTATTCAATAAATTTCAAAATTAAACATTATGATCAGTGCGTGTATATTTTTGTAATTTTTACTATATTTTTCAAAAAGTGTGTATTTACAATAAGAAGTTTTTTAAAGTTAATTTTCTATTTGTAAACCACACTTAATGAATAGTAATTCAGTATGTACATGACTGTATAATGAGTGGTACATGAAGAACGTCGAAAAAAAGTCCGGATGATAAAAAAAACAAAAAAAACAAAAAAACAACAACAACAAAACATGTATTCTGAGAGAATTCACACATAAAACATTTCCAAAAAATTACTCTGAGAATTCAGGCAGAGCTTTCTATAACAAGGTACGGTAAAAAATAAATACCATTACAATGTACCTATATGTACCCATGTTTCGATACATACATTGTACGTGTATTTGTCAAGACTGTCATTGTCTTGCAACACAATTTATCATGCTTAACGAAAAAAAAAATTGTCGCCTACTTTTATCTCCGAAAAATTTAAAGAGATATTATGTCTTGCGTGGATAAAGATTTTATAATGATTGATACATGGCAGTGGACTGTACGTAGCTATGTATGAGTGTATTGTTTAAAATAGTTCAACTGGATCATCATTGGGTTTTTTTCGTACATGTACATAATAATTCTTTTTAATGTTACAGCATGGATTTTTCTTAAAAAATTGTCGATCCTAATATTTGAGTTTTTTCTTCAGTCCACGTAAATTTTCTAAATTTCTAATTTTAAATTATGTTACGAGATTAATGTATTTGTCTTGCATAGAGTAAACCTTTTTTATCACATTCTTTTCATTTTTACATAATAATAATGTTTATTTTTCACGATGCGGGTTAAAACCGTGTGTAACATCACGATTTTTTCACCAAATTTGGCCAATCATGTACAAGTTTTTATTAATTATCAAAGGATGTTTTAGGCCATTGCAAGTTTTTTCTTTGTTTAGCGTCCACCCAAAACTCAAAAACCTATCTTTCTATCAGGAAAAAACACAAACCTTAGAAAAAAAAACCCACAACTTTAAAAGTTCAACAAAATAAGATTTGTTATATATTTTGAAGTATTTTCTTCACTTTGTAACAAAAATAACAAATACCTACTATATGATTGCCATTTTGAATGTTGTTATATTTGATTTCTGATCTGGATTTAAAAATGCGATCCTGAGCCCGACTTATGAAAAAGCGATCTAATTTTATGAACAAAAATTGTGGGTTTTTTAAATTTTACATCTCAAAACCAATCCGTCCGCGGACGCTAAACATAGAAAAAACTTGGAATGGCGTTACTGCTAAAAAAAACAACAACAAAACACACTCACATTTACACTTATGTAAAGCGGAGCGGATTAAAAACCTTTGACAAGGAAAGGATGACTGTGTTTCCTACTGAGACCAGATAAATGTTTCGAGACAAGAGACCTTAAAAAAAGTTAATAGCGATGCCCCCCCCCCCCTTCCACTCGAAAAAGATTTTTCACCTCTAACACATGGACGATATTATCAACATTACCATGGATCATTATTTCGAAGGGTATAACTAAGCCTGCATTACTGCAACAGTCATTATCATTATCTATACCATCCTCAGGACTGAAAACACTGGACACCTATTGCATTAAAAGTTTAAAATCAAAGATTACTGAACTTATCTAATACTGTAAGAACTCTTTGATTTTTAGCTTTTAATGTAACACTCATACTACAATTACCTTTTGTATTCTCTGTCCTCAACGGTTTGTGCGTTTTTATAAATAGCGCTCAAGAAAGATGATATCCTACTCTTTTTTAATAGGTACGGAACAAACACACGAGTTATATGAAGCCTTCTGGTTTTACTTCGGCTACTTATCCAAACGTTATGACCACTTCCAGACCAAGGGATTTTTGAGGAGTCAGTCTGCTAGTCAAAAAATTACCGGTCAGATCTAACGTAACACTGAAAAATAAAATTTAGTTCGCCCAAAAAATTAAAGGGGTATTTACATTGTAACAGCAAGACAATTCTAAATATTGTAACATTAAAATTTGAATATTTTCTACATCATAATTCTAAAAAGAAAATAAATATACTCGATCATCCAGCTCTCTTTCGAGAGCTCTTGGATATCTATAAAGTAATTGTCGACATTGTATATACAGCTTTTTATAGCGTCTTTGTAAGCAACTCAGGGAAACACCATGGTAAGGAAAAATTTAAAATCCAATATTGATATCAATATTTTTGTATCCTTTCACACTTTATATTCATGCATAATGGAATGTATTAAATAACTGGTACGTTCATCATCTAAGGCCAAAAATACTTTAAATGCAAATGTAAAATTTTATTTCAGCGGCAAGTAATGTCTTTCTTATGTTATTGCATACATATATATCGATCCATGCGGACGGTAATTTAACAACCACTGTGACACCTTAGCTAAAGGTAAATTATTGATTCCACATAACAACAAAGAAGAAGATAAATGAACGTATACACACTTAATTATGAATAAACATATCGCAAGAATATAATATTTAAAATCAATTTATTTTATTTGGTGTACATAAAAAATAGATAATATAGCAAGCGCGGATCCAGGAAATTTCCCGGGGGGGGGGGGGGGGGTCCGATGAATATTTAAGAGTGGTGGGTTTAAGGCATATTTTCGGTAATTTTACTATATATGTACATTTAAGGCTTCCGAATTTTCAAAGGAGGGAATGGGTTCACCTCGCACCCCTCTATATCTGCACATGGGTTGCATATTTTCCACACGTTTATTATTATGCATAGTTCTAGGCAATGGAATGGTGATTATTGGAAAGGTCAACATAGCCAAATTAAATACAGCCTGCACATTGAAATAAAGTTTTTAAATCAATTACCAATCTGTACAATTCTTTATCTTTAAGACGTAGAGCACATAGAGTAACAGAAACAATGGTCAATGCCTTATCTATATATTAACCTCACCGGGATTTAAACGGGTTTAAACACATGATCGGGTCTTTGAATTGAATGCATAAATAGGACGGTATTTTAAAAACAAGTCACCACAATAGCTACAAGTATTACGCGTCATGATAGTCAGACATGTCTAACTCTTGATTTTAAAAACAATATCGGCTTGACCTATGGATGTGTTTTCGGTGCATCACGGGAAGGCAAGGAACTCGGTTTCGCCAGGGGACGGGCTTCTTGTAAAATACCCTCGCCTTCCTCCTATCGTTCCAGTGGATGAACTCACAGACAGTAAGTGTACCACGATAATAGACATGCGCGTATCCAGAACGTTTTTCCGGGGGTTTGGGTTCGAGAAAGATATTTAAGTTTGCTGCGTGAGGTACTAGGCACATGTTGTGTGATTTTAACTATGTAAATTAATGAAATTTGAATTTTCCAGGGTTTTGACCCCCCTTTCCTCCCCTGAGGCCCCCATCCTCTCTTTTAGATCCGCGAATAATGGTCTGAATGTGTAGAAATAGTTAAGAGTAACACTGACTCCTTAATTTTAAAACAAATAAAGTTTATACTCGTACATGTACTGGTTTGGAACAATTGCTCACCAGTATCGACTGTTTTGTTTTTATGCAACTTTTTGGTAGTGAGTGATACATTTCCTTGTTTCATGCATATTAATGGCTTATCATTTAGGACAAACCGTTTGTTTGTCTTAAAAAAAACCACAATCATTTTGTAACAATTTCAATCAATCAACAGGAATAATCTTGTTTTCCCTGTACCTCCATCATACATTTACTAAAATGTTGAACCTTTTTTTTGCCTCAATCCTAGGAGTCGATCCACCATCCTACAGGTCTTTGTTTGAAATCGCAACGAACAATAATTCACGATCACCAATTTACCAGGAAACGCCTCCATCTTTTTGGGAGCGCCAGGGGTGTCTATGTGAGAAAAATAAATGTGAGTATTTTTTACAGTTTATGAATCCAACTTTTTTTTTTTTCAAAACTGATACATTAAAAACATACAAGGTTTATTGCAATGATCCTCTCCTTCCTTTTTTCACAGGTATAAAAAACTTAAAATCGGCGCTACTATTTGTAACTGGGTTAGTTTATACGTTGCAAGGTGAGATTGTATTTTCACAAAACCTAATCAATGTATTTATTAAAAAAATATCTCTTTAAAAAAGTGTATTAACTTGTTGATCTGTTTTACATGGAGACAAATTACAATTATGTTTATTAAATCCCAATGGAACACCGGGACAACTTTTAGATACATAATGGATTTTCAACTTATAATAAGTGAACATTTTGTCGCCGTTTTAATGTATTTATTAAAATACTCTTCTTTACAAAAATGTATTAACTTGTTGATCAATTTTATATAGAGACAGAGTACAGGCACGAAGCATTAGTGGGATGGGGCAGGGGAGGGGGGTGCTGGTCCCCTTTTTTGTGCAGCAAAGAATTTTCTTCAATTTACATACCAAATATTGAAGAAAAAGAACATGGAGAGGTCCCATTTTTTGCAGAGTCAAGACTTTTTGGATGAATCTTGCTCCCACTTTCAAAAACGATGCTACGTGCCTGGAGTATAATCATTGTTATTAATTTATAAAATCCCAATGGACAACCGGGGTTACTATAATGTACATGAAACGTAATGGAGTTTCAACTTTAAATAATTAATAATAATTATTTGTCGCTGATAATTAAACATAAGATCGGGCTTCCATTCTCTCTTTTTTAAGGTTTCATCAACATTGATAACTGCCCCCTGGAGTCCTCTCTCCCAAAGGTAATTGGAATAGAAGGAGTCTCTCTCTTCGTCTATATGATAATTCAGACGATTCTCCATTCTCTTTCTTCTAATACTCGTCCTACTGCGAGAAGAAGTGAAGAAGATATTTACAGTAAACAGCAGACCTATTTCATGTTCACCATATTCTTCGCTATATATGTCGTCTACCTGTATTTGCTATGGATCATTGGTAAGCATGCAGTTGTCTCTAACATACTTTTTTAATCATGGACTATTATCAGGAATACTGTATACAGGGTTATTATCGCCCCGTGTTATTTTCGCCCCGTGTTATTATCGCCCCGTGTTATTTTCGCCCCGTGTTATTATCGCCCCGTGTTATTTTCGCCCTTCTACAATTGCAAACGGCTTCGTTCAGTCTTGATTTCGCCAAAAAAAAAAAAACACCACAGTTGTGTTAAAAAGGTTATGAACTGAGACATTGGAAATTGCCCGGTCTTAAATTCGCCCACTGATTATAACGAGGGCGAAGCGGGCAAAAATGAAACGGGGGCGAATATTTCCCTGCATACAGTATGCTACATTATTTCTTTAATACTGAGTCAAAACTTCTTTAAAAAAAAAAACAAAAACATATATATTTCAAAGACACGTAAATTTACTAGTCTACTTTAAACACTAATTCAGTTCCTTTTGAAATATATTATTAGGGTCTTCCGTCTTCAGCGGAAGACCCTTCTATTATTCTATTGTTTCTTTTTCACTTTTCTTATTCTTATTATTCTTTTTTTTTCTTACCGATTTTGTGCAGACGATTTCTCGGAGATTTGTGACTCGATTACGCCCAAATTTTCAATATAAACGTGTTTTCATCTAAAGCTGATATATAATTTTTATTTTTTGAAATAACACTTCCGGTCAGAAGTTATCGTCCGTTTACGATTTTAAAAAGTCAATTTTGTCTGTCGGGTTTCTCAAAAACGAGTAAAGATAAAAGGCTGAAATTTTCAGAGATGATAGATCTACCGTTTTTCTAATGTACCTCGGTCAAGAGAATGTCCGCCGTTACTTCCGGTCGTCACCGGAAGGAAATTTCAAAAATTGAATTTTTCGACTTTTTTATTTTTTAGTATTTTTTTTGGAAATTTATACACCTTATAGTGACCCTCTTACTAATTCAGAATATGTAATTTGTTTCAAAATCGATCAAGGCATTCTCGAGAAATTAAGCGTCAAAGTTCTGAAGCGAGAGTCCGAGTAGCTCAGTCGATAGAGTCGTGGACATGGCCAAGGCGACCCGGGTTCAAGCCTCGAGTGCCGCAAATTTTTTTTTACTATTTTTCGCTAAGATCTACGATTTTATCTTTCAATTGATAAATTTAATCTAATCTATTCAAAAATCGGACGGAAGACCCACTCGTTGCTCGCAACGAGATCGAATCTAGTATTATTATTATAATTATATTATTATGTTATAATTGCATACATTATTATCATAAAAGTCGTAATATCATATGGATAGATCAAAATATAATCCTTTTAAAAAAAACAACCTTTAAAAAACCCTATCGTTAATCACATGTGAACTTTCTTATTTTATTTCCAACGTGATCCACCATGAACTTTCTGTCATCCTCAGGATGCTCTCTTGTTTTCGAACTACCGGAAGACTCCATTGACAGATCTAGAGAATTGGCTGGTATAGCTTTAAATGAGAGCTGGTATTGTGACGCAACATTTTATGACTCCGCCTACTACAGCAGGATTGTGCAAACTGTAATCATGGTTCTGATTGGTCTAATCATTCTATACTACTGGATGTCTGTTAATCCGAGTGAAAGTAAGATTGAAAGGGCTGTGTAATGATGTTATATAAGGGGCATGTCTCTATGAATTTTGACAATGATTTATCTCAAATCAGGCATGCATTGCTTTTTATGTAATTTTAAAGCAGAATATGTTGTTTTAGAAAGAAATGTAAAAACATGTCATTCCTATCAAGAGTGTCGTTTTTCAAACTCAAACTCAATTGAATCAGATATTGTTTTAGAAAAATGACAACTTTATGTATTTTGATTTTTTTTCATTTTGATTTTTGATTATATAGGTTGCATATGTAATAAAATAAGGTTACTTTATAATATACCGGTACTAATTGTTTGACGACTTTTATTCCAGATCAAAAGTTTCTTAAGAATAAATGGAAAGCTTGGTTTGAAATCTTGGACCATGACAAAGATGGCGTCATTACGGAACACGACATGATGAAAACCAATGAAAAACTTGAGTCCATTCGAATATATCTACGACAAAGACATTCCCCAATTGATCCTAGAAAAGCGCAGCTGTGGTGGTTTTCGTATATATTTAGAAAAGGAACTAATGGAATATCATTCGAACAGTTTGCAAATTCTCATGACGATTTCAACTCTACGTACGCAAATTCATTTGAGTTCGAGTCTTATATTCGACGTTGTATAACAGATTTTTTCGACTTTTTCTCGACCCACGAGCAAGGGAGAAATCATATCATGGAAGACGAAAAGTTTGTTAACTTTTGGCATATTATAGCAGGTATACCCGAAAATCAATCACGTGACCATTTAGTATACTTTCCGAAACTACTCACAACTGGTGACTTGATGTATACTTGGATAGGATTTCTAAAAGAGAGTAGCCGTTTTCCAGGAAGGTTCTATCAGTCCCAAGCTGTTTACAAACTTCTTAAGCCAGACAAATAGAGCGTTGGACTGAGTTGAATGCTCAATGCACATACGTTTATGGTTACTGTGGTATCATTTAAATTCGTGCATGGGGCCAATTTTCTTGATTGTAGGTTTTTTTGGTTTTTTCCTGGGAATGTTATTCCATGGATGGGCCTATTCTTGGTTTTAGTAAGAAAACTAACTCTCTCAAACTTTGTTTTTATCCAGGATGTAAATTCGACAGGAAGGGCTACCCACGAATACCACGAATATTGATCGACCGCAAATTCTAATGATTCCACGGTAAACGGTTTTACTCTCAGCGTTTGTTTTAGCCGTATATACCAATGAAGAAAAGAATTGTTTTACTGTATCAGTGGTTAACAATTAGAAAGTTTAAATTGTTGTAGATGTTACAAAACCTGACTGAACTGTAAATAAATATGGTAAGTTTTGAAAAGTAATAAACTAATAATATTCAGTGTAAAAAAATAGAGAAGTATTATGCAAAAGAAATCATGGAATATATTTCTATAATTAACAAATATTTTAAATTTAAGTTGGTTCAAACTTTTGAAATATGAATCGCTCTTAAAATAAACAAATGATGTGCAGAGATTTTGTAGAAATAAAATTATTCTACAAAGCTGACTCAGTGATATGAATACAGTACCAATCAGACCCAACCTTACACCAGAGTAAACCCCAACTAAACCCCGGGTTTAATTTCTGGGTTTACTTTGGGTTTACTTTTTGAAAATTTGGGTCCACTCGGGGTTTACTTTGGGTTTACTCGGGGTTTACTTTGGGCTTACGCGAGAATTGTTTTTGGAGTCAATTATACGCACTGAAGTGTGAAACAGACCTGTATTTTATCTTATCATCCTACTGCCTGTAATTCCTGCCCCTTGTATATTCCGAATACACATGTAGCGTCTGCTTTCAGGGTATTCTTCTGATCGGGGTTTACTCTCTGTGTCCACTCTGGGTTTACTTGGGGTTTACTCTGGGTCCACTCTAGTAAACCCAGAGTAAACCCAGAAAGTAAACCCAAGGTTTAGTTGGGGTTTACTTTTTGTTAGGTTGGGACTGATCGGTACTGTATATTGCTGTAATGTAACTTTATAAGTATGTCAAGTACAAAGTCATTCCATATGAATTTCCGAAACGTTAATCTTTTGTATTCATTTTTTTAACATAGTTATCTCAACATGATATTTTTTCGCTAGTGAAGGCCACGTTTCTTGCATCATAATTGGAAATGTTTGTTTCTGATGTGTATGTGTTAAAACACAAAACACCATTGAATTAAATTCAATCAAAAACGAAAATCTAAAAGAAATCCGGTGGAACAAAGACTTTTGTTGTTAAATGCATCACGCCATTGGTTGCCGTAAAATCTGGAAGTGGTAGGAGCGCACCACTGATGGTCACATTACCTACAAAAAGATGTATATTAGCATTCTGTACTTACCCAGTAGAATGATTCGGTGTGCGTTGTAATTAGAAGGTATTGTGTTGATTTATGAAAAATTAACAATTGAACAGTCTGAGTTATTAAAAAAAACAGTTAATGCATAGTGCAATCAAATCATTTAACCAAATAAAACGTTTATAAGTATTTTATTTCGAGCATACTTTTCATTCAGAAGTAAATAATTGATAAAGTTTTTGTTGGATATTCAGAATTTTGGTTTTATATGAATTTCAACTCTTTAGATCCCCAATTTGAATTCCGTCTGCCTTGTATTTGACACAAACATAAATTTACTTTAAAAAGAATGATGAATGAACAGACAGACAAACAGACGGACAGACAGACAGACAGACAGTCATTGGAAATGTACCCTTAATGGAATCAACTTGAATTGTCTCTCCGAGGAGGGTCGTGAATTTGTCCTTTTCTCTCATTCCTTTTGTGAAATATGTTCCCGAAACAATATGATTTTCCATTAGACCTGGATAAAAAAGACCACCTCTTGTGTTTCATTATTTAAATTCCATAGAATTAATATATATATTTATCCATATTACAAAGTTGCATCTGTATGTATGAATCAAGGTGACAATTAGCTCAAGTTTTCGTTCAATTTTTTTTGCAGTTTATGTATGAAATTTAATAAGCAACAGTTTAAAGGCTTTACAATTGCGCATTTTCATGGGATTCTTCTATATTTGAAACATCGAGAGAAAAAAAAAATCATTGGAATAAAAGTACTCACTTGAAAATGAAATATTGAAGAAGGAAAACAATCTAGCAAATAAATTTATGACAAACAGAATTTTTTTTAAATAATAAATTGCTTCCCTCTAGGATGGGGGAATATAGTTTTATGTATACGTGGTCTTATATTTCTGACTAAATTAAAAAAAAATCAAAGACTTTAAAAATTTTAACAGTATTGAATTCCGTATTCTAACATTTAAACGATAAAATAATCTTTTTTGCAACAATATTTTTTATACAAATCGATTGGAGTATTAGCGTTTTATCAATAAAAAGTTTGAAACATCAACATTAAAACTAATAAATGTAAAATATAGTATGGTACTGCAATGTTGACCGCCGAAAAAAAGGAGACAGTGATAGAGGCATTAGTATCCCCGGCACTTAGTCTTATGCATGTAATCTTATCGGAAAATATATAATTAAATCTTAGATTCATCGTATAAATCTTATATCATTTCGGGGAGGGGGTGGGGGGTGAAATAATGAGAGCTTACTGTTACATGTAAACGTATTAATAAACAAATCCCCTAAAATAATTGTTTTACTCACGTCGAATGGCAGTCTTGTTTCCGATTAGTATTTGCATAGTTTTATTGGGTAATTGTTCGAATGCCAAGTCTGTCGGAGCAAAAAGGGTGTACGGCTCTTTTTCTATACCGAAAGGATAAAAAAAAACTTTTATAAACTGATATTATCATCTTTTTTACAATTATTAAGACACAAGTGTCACCTTACAGTTAGCATGGCAATAATTATTAAACAATTGCGCATGCAATTGTCTTTACAAACTTGATACATTTATTTCAAGTCAGAAAAAAAGTTTGAAAACAGATTTCATAGAGTTTCGCCTGCTTTAACTCTAACTAGATTTTTAAAAATAATCTACCAAGTCAGTACGTGTATTAATCATCGTAGCATTGATATCACATTGAGAATATCGCAATTCTTTTTTAAATTGACATTTCTTGAAAGCAGATCAAATGAATTTCACAGTTGCCACCCACTGTTTAATTTTTCCGCTAATCCGCCATCCATTAATCCGTAAGCAACATAACGTGTGATTGGAGTGTACGCCTGTTGAGCGAGTGTTCCCGATTCCGGAAGCAGGTACATAACACGTGACAGAAAGTGGACGATTCCATTTGAAGCTTTTATGTCAAAATTAACAATTGGACTTCCAGAGGCTGTTATTATCTAAAGTAAATGTATTAAAGTTAGGACCATTTATTAATCATTTCAACTAAAAAGAAACCGAAGAAATTACGATAGAATTGCCTGAAAAGTGATAGATGGTCGTAAGAGCAAGTTAAATTGTTTAATACAAAATTGCTATACTGACACATTTTTTACAGATCATTTGTTTTTATAATACCTGTCCATTATGGTAGATATTCATACGGACGTCAAGATACTTGTCCTCCATTTTGTATTCAGATTTAAGTTTCGCCTCGTTTTTAATGGTGCTTTTTGGATGAAGGCCATGTATGATATGGTACAGCAATAAAGTTTTGATAACAGATAGGTCCTTCTCTTCATCTGGAATTTCTTCAAAAGCCTGGTTGGATGGAATAAACACAGTCAATCGTCCTGCAAAGTACATTCTTTTTTGTATTTAGCTGTCAACTCTAAAGTATGACATTTGCTGGTTCAATTAGGATCCGATGATCTCTAGATTTGGCCAGAAAATTATATTATAAATCTTTTGAACATACATAGTATACATACCGATGTTTAGACTCCATTCTCTAAAAATTATACTCATACTCAAGTGTCAAATATTTGTATAAGTTAAATTTTCATATCAACTCTGTCTTTGAAACTTCGTTGATTCTACCTTAAAGTTTATACAACACTCTATCCTAGTTGTTTACATAGCCAAAGCACATGATCACTGTGAACAAAATTGTACCTGGTTGAGTGAAGTTCTTCGTCAAGTTTGTTTTGTGCACGTATTCCAGAAACGTTGTAGCACCAAGTTTCTCTGCTATCTCCAACACACTGGCATTATCGTTGGTCAAGGTAATATCATCTTTCCTCGGTGAGAGCGTTAGGCTGTTGAAGGGTTTGGGCAAGAATGCACAAAAAATCGACGCACATAGCATGTATTTGATACTACAACTAAACATTTTGCGAGGTCTAACAAACAGAATGGGGTCGTAATAGTTTCTGAATCACTTATCAGTAGTTTGTAATTAAGACAAGGTGTTGAGGACTGATAAGGCTCGACTAACGTTTAGGTCATCTTAAAATACGTGATAGTGTAGTTGACATTTTTTTTTCTGTAGCGGTTGGGATTATACAATTCTTTAAAGGCATCATTTATGCATATATTTAGTATTATTGCGGTCATTAACGCCAATTTGTTGAAAAATAAGTTTCATCCGCATGTATTAATATAAATAACTAATCAGGAACATGCCTAAATTAACTGACAAAACATTTTTTTCAACGTATTGACAGAAGCATTTCTGGTTTACAATTTATTAGTGCTGTATTATTATTATAATTATTATTATTATGATTATTATTAATATATCCTATTCCTTTTGAACTGGAGGTTCGAAGAAAGTGTGCAGCATCATCCCCAATTTATTGCAATACTGAGATCCGCCTACTCATGTAACCTAACAATAGAAGTTATTCCCCTTGAATTGGCCCTTTGGCCTCCTTTTCATTTAGCGACTTGTGAATGGAGTTAGTAAATAATTTTGGGGTTTAATTTATAAACTTTCATAGCTAAAATTATTTTTCGGATGTTGGCCCATTTGACAAATTGACGATTTCTTGTTGATATATCTTATTTTAAGTGTACATGTGAGATGCTTATTTGCATAGTGAAACTTGTGTATAAAGTTTCAACAGGGCAACAAAATAGAATAGCTATTGATGTTTTTACATTGAAAACAAACTAGTGTTAAATTCATAAGTTTCAATATTTTTGGTATTGCAACACATTCTAAACACCAAGCACATGTGGTATAGAATTCTGTCTTTGTAAATATTCAACTTATTTCTGTTGAAAAATAAAAATTTTAAAAATAGATAACAGTGATACATTTACTTACTACATATAAGAAGGGTAGAGTACGCTTTTATTTATCCAACAAATAGAATGCATGCTCAATTAACATGTAGATCAAGGGTATAAAACATACTACCTTAATCAATCAAAATTGAAAGTATGCATATAAATCAAGATAAAACTCTTTCACCCCTCTCATCTCTCTCTCTCTCTCTCTCTCTCTCTCTCTCTCTCTCTCTCTCTCTCTCTCTCTCTCCCAATCTCACACCTCTTTCTCGTCCCTCTCACCCCACTTTCACCTTACTTGATTACCCACTCTCTCGTACTGCATGGCTCATAAAATTTGTCTCCATTGTCATGAGAAATATACAGACCAAGAAAGAGTAAAATAAATATACTTTTGCATAATATCTGTACATTCAATTATACATTTATGTGCAGAATATACATGTTCATGCAGTGTACCACTGCGAATAATGCAACTTTAATAATTATAAAGATAATATCCTTTCGGTTTCAGATACGAACAATTTAAAATTATTATCAGAAACATCAAAATTAACAACTAGTATCGATTAAAAAACTGAACTTATATTATTTATTTTACAACGATTGATGAGCAAGTTCTACAACTTATATTAATATCTTTCGTTGGCACGTTGGTTATAGTATCGATTAGGTTAAAATTGATATTCTATTTAATTCCCGCAAATTATATTGCTTGGGTGACTCTGTTCCTCTATTTTTTTTATATTGGGAAGGGGGTATACCATGCATAACCAGCAAACTGGATCATTTCCTTTCACCTATTATAGTATACTATAGTATAATGTACTATTGACTTGTTTTATTGAGATGCTCGGATCGGGGGGGGGGGGGGGGGGGGCAGGTGGTCCATCCCCCCTTATTCAAACTTATTTTAAAATTCAGAAATTATCAAAAATAGATCATCAAGCCTAATCCCCCCATTCATTGTCCTAAAAAAGTTAAATTGTAATTGCAGCAAAATTTGGAATCTATAATCATTGTGCATTGGAATTACTGCAAGTATATACAAAACAGTTACAAATATGATATTCACCAACAGGCCCATTGATTCCATACACATTAGAAGACTTTCATTTAGTCGAATTTAAAAAAAATGAAAAAGTAAAAAAAAATGTGCTTACTGAACAATAAGATAAAAAAGGTATATATTTATTAGTTATCTAAAGAAGTTTTCTAATTTTATGAAAGGTCGTGCTTAAAATTTCAAAATAATTCAATAAATGTGCTTATTGAATAGTGCAACATGTACCGGTATATAAACTCTCTCTCTCTCTCAGGTCTGAAATCGCGCAACATGAATTATGGCAATCAGACTACGTCGCATTATGTTTCAATTATATTGGTTTTAATTCTAAAAAAAAATGATAGAAATGGAACCAGAATAAACCGGATTTTATGACCCAAAAGCTCTTCCTGGAAAACAATTTGAGGTCATAAGGCAACGCTAATGAATAGATGGAAATCACCATATTACGAAAAATCGTGACATCTCTACCAATAAGTTCAAATCAGCTAAAAGCATTTACAGCAATGACTAACGAAGCGTTTTGCGGAAGTGCAGTGTAATTTGCCGATGATTTACTCATCAGGATTTGGAAGTCATCATCTGAATCCTCTTGAGAATAATCTAATTACCCTTACGGTACAGAATAAGGTTACCTCTGAAGATCTTTGGCGATAATATTATCTAGTAATTAATAGGATATCAAAGTATTTAAGAACATGAGTTTCAAGAAAAACATCGAGGTTAAAAAGTTGAAGACCGTATGTCTATTCGGGAAATTTCCTATGTTTCAAGGAATTCTTTTGATGCAATGAAATCAACGGGGTCTACGGATTTAGAGAATCCATCTCAGGTATGCTTTTTTATATTTTGTTTATTAAAGTGGCTCATTACACCTAACCTTGAAATAGTTTCTTTAATCAGCAGAGAACAACTTGTTTTTTTAATATATATAGAATGATGCATAAGAACTATATAAATTTAGTAAAATTAGACAAAAAATATGCAAAATTGTTTAAAAAATTGGTGATTTTCAAAAATTTGATATATTAGATATGAACAAAAGCTACACGTGGATTCGAACTCAAAATATGCGATTCATAAGCCCGATAATTTAACAACAATATTGTTATACACAATTTTTCAAATCGCAATCTCGTGACACAATGTTTTAAAAAGTGTAAGTCTTGATATAGGAAGGTGAATTGACAACATCTCATCATTCTAACTTCTCGGACAACAAGCGAAGGAAATAAATCGACCTAGGATAAATCTTAGGCTTCCATGACTGATGACAACCCTCTTTTTATGAAACTAAATACCTGTATAAATACAGGACAGTCCCGCAGTGTATTATCTGTTGAAAGTTGAGCTGGTCGCCATAGATTCATTGAGATAATATTTACATTCACAGACAGTTAAAAAATTAATGTAAATATTTCATTAATAAAGAAGCTGAGTGGTCAATACTTTCCCCATCGAATGTGCCTTAAGGATTACGTTTACTCAGGGTTTGAGATTTTAAAAAAATATTTCTACAAAGTTCAATATCTGAAGTCCAAAGTTGGTTTAAAAACACAAAATAACAACGTTATTAACAAATATCGATATTGATATCCATGATTTGTTTATTTGAGGAAGATATGCTCCGACAAAAGTAGATTAAGATTGAAACAGAGGAAATTCGGAATTTTTTTTTCATTTTCTTATTTTCTTTTAAAAACTTTCTGTTGCAGTGTAATTGCAAAATTTAAGTTTCTATGTGTTTTTTCATATCATTTTACATATTTTTTGGTTGTATTTACTCGTCTATAAATTTATATCACTGGCTGGCACGCGATTGGAAAAATCTTTAAAATACATAAAATCGATTCAAGATAAAATATCTCGAAATTTTTATCATTGACCTTATATAATGTTAATGTCAATATAATACAGACAATAAAACAGTTTTAGGCAATCAATGGTTTGGAGCTCCTATTAGTCAATTTTTTATAAAACTCGATCAAAAATGGGTACAATTTGGGAAAATGATAGAAGAAATTCAGACTAAATTAAATTTAAAATATAAGCTTGAAATGATGTATTCAAATATAAAATAAGTAAAGCTATTCGTATTTTATCATTTCACAACCTACAAATTGTTTTATTATTTCTAATAATTAAAAAATAAAGAACACTTTGAAAATGGTGGAAAATTTTGACAACTTTTTACATTTTTTTTCGGAAAACATTTCGAGGTCAATAGCAGAAAAAGTAGGTCATTGACCTAGTTATTTGAAAGTGAAAAATAGCACCACAATAGTGGGGCTACAATGAACAATAAGTAGTTCTTCGTTCCTATTACTGGAATTATTTTCGCCCCTGAGTAAACGTAATCCTTAATGTCTTTTTTCCATAAACTTTCATTTACATCATCGAACAATTGATATTACGAAAAACAAACAATAGAAACATTTTAGAAATTTTTATACCTATATGTAGTATTTTAGAAGAATTTGATTCGATTCCACCTCAATTAATAAATGTTTTGGTATTCTTTTACATAATGTGACAGCTACAAATTCATAATTCAAATGATTTAGGACTGACTTCCTAATAACAATAATATTGCTCAGTGTTATGGCAAATTTTAATTGTTAAAAAAATATATTTCGATACAATAATTACGATCACAGGAAAATGATATTACCCTTTAAACACTTAAGTCTAGCTCATGTTTAACAATAAGATAAATCTTTACATTGTATCTTCTGACTTCTGTAAGAGCAATACTCTTCGTAAACAAAGCGAAATCTGTCTCCAGGTACCTTTTGGCCAGTAGCTCATGTTTAACAACAAAACAAATCTTTATCTCCTGACTTCATTAAAGGCAGTGCTCTTTACAAACTCTGTTTCCAGGTAATGTGTTCTAATCAACAAAGTACCATTTTATACCCCTACAGCCCCCTCCCACGTCGTGCACCTGTAGATGTAACCCCAGGAATACCGTCACCAGCAGGATTTCCTATTGTTCCAGGAGATGGGCCACCATTATAATATCTACCTTAGTGCTCGTAACGTTTGTGATCGTGGCAATCGTTATGTTCGCTGTCCTAAACGAAACACAAGGAAAATCCAATTCCCCAGGTAAGTTCTTTCACCGATAAAACCACTTCATACCATTACAAATTGTCATTGATCGACATGGCTTTACAAAAAAAGTTTAATTTTTTTTTTAATTTCAGAGCGTCGACCGCCCATATTCTTCAGGACAACGCCGTCGGTAAGGTTACCACCAAATATCACAGATGGAATCAGCAGTGGTGAGCTTTCGAGTACTGTGTCAAGTTTGTGATTTTTAACATGTTCTGCAGTCGTTCTCTGTAATCTTACGAGTAGAGGAGCGGATCTCAAAGACACAGTTTATACATGTAACAAGTCCAAACGGTCTAGATCTGCTGGTATTATTCGTGCATCGCATCAGACTGACTGTTTCTAGTGCTAAAGTCGGTTCACTGAACTTGTTTTCAAACTGAACATCTTTGGCATTTTCGTAACACCAAATCGTTCCGAGTGTATGAAAACGCATGGGCTTGTCCGTACTTGTCCAAAACGCATATCTTATTCAATAATATAATGAATTTTCTTTATTGTATGCTTCATCTTCATTTCTGGTATTTGTTATGATACACTGTATACAGATACTAGTTATAAAATTTAGATTTATTGTCAATTGTTTTTGTGCATATTGATATCTAAGAAGGTAATTTTTTCAAAGAACTGAACATTTATGTATCAGTAAATGCTTTTTTTATTCAATCAAATTCGCAGTGTTATCTGCAATGAAAACTTGATGCATTTTGATATACATTTCACAAATTTTACTAATTAATGAGAAAACGAAAATTTACAATAAAATAATTGAAGGTCAGTAGAGGTAATAAAAGGGTCAAAACTTGTAATTAAAGGGTCAGTACATGTAGTAAGAGGGTCAATACATGTAATTAAAGGGTAAGTATATGTAATACGAAGGTCAATACATGCAATTAGAGAGTCAGTACATGTAATAAGAGGGTCAGTACATGTTATTAGAGAGTCAGTACATGTAATTAGAGGGTCAGTACATGTAATTAGACAGCCAGTACATGTAATTTGAGGGTCAGGACATGTAATTAGAGTGTCAGTACATGTCATTAGAGGGTCAGTTCATGTATTTATAGGGTCGGTACATGTTATTAGAGAGTCAGTACATGTAATTAGAGGGTCAGTTCATGTAATTAGAGGGTCAGTACATGTAATAAGAGTATCAGTACATGTAATTAGAGAGTCAGTACATGTAATTAGAGAGTCAGTACATGTAATTAGAGGGTCAAGACATGTAATTAGAGTGTCAGTACATGTAATTAGAGTGTCAGTACATGTAATTAGAGGGTCAGTTCATGTAATTAGAGGGTCAGTACATGTAATAAGAGTATCAGTACATGTAATTAGAGAGTCAGTCCATGTAATAAGAGGGTCGGTACATGTAATTAGAGGGTCAGTACGTGTAATAAGAGTATCAGTACATGTAATTAGAGAGTCAGTGCATGTAATAAGAGGGTCGGTACATGTAATACAGTGGTAACAACGTTATTGTTGACAAGCCAATCGTGTTAAATAGTTCGTGTAACGTGAGTGATCGGTCGTGTAACGTGCGGGATCGTGCGTGTATCAGGAAAAATAGTTTGCGTTTTTTATCGTGCCTGTTCGTGCGTGATTGCGCGGTTTTTTCGTTTTGTAACTTTTTTTACGGAACGTCAGGATTTATTCTTACAACAACGACAAGTAGTTTTTGTAAAACAGTGTGAATTTTAAACTGTTTTCCATAGAAGAACATAAACAGTTATTAACATTCATTCTCTCTTTCATGGTTAAATACATTTATCAAGTATTTCCACAGCTCATTCAATCCTTTGTTCGGTCGAGTTAGTTTTGCATAATGTTATAGTCAGCCTCTATCAAGCATCCACTGTGTTTTGACACATAATTTTAATCATATTAGCAATAGCGGCACGTTGAATGAAAGCAGTCAAGCTTACCCACTCCCTGTTTTAAACTAAACGATTATCCCCAACGTTTTTCTTTCAAATGAAAATACGATACGCATTCCTATCTGAATATTTGTTTGAAATAATTTTTTTATAGATGCTTTAAAATTTAGAAAAAATTATGTACTGTAAATAATGAAAATATTCAATGTGGTAAATCAAAATTATATGGAACAAGGTGACAAATTTACCTCTATCCCGCATAATCAAATCGTACGTAAGGGAACTGGATTACATAAACAGTCAACCCGTATGTAAATAATTTCGTATAGTTAATGCATTATCTTCATTTCATTTCCACTTAAGTTATTATTCGTTATGGAGACAAAAAAAATTAATTTGTGTTTGAATCATATATTTTTTTTTTGTATGGATGTGTAAATTGTTTACTCGTAAGATATAAAACAGTGCATTGCTACTGTACATGCCGCTTTTTACAAATTAAAGCAATACGTTTTCTTAATTCTAATCTTAAAAATTAATTTTAATTTTGCGTGTTTAATGGTGTAGAATCGTTCGGTTGCGTGTTTTATCGTTTTTGTTCGTGTATCGTGAAAATTCGGTAAGTTAGTGATCGTCCGTGTATCGTGCGTGATCGTTCGTGTATCGTGCGTGATCGTTCGTGTATCAGAAACGTGCGTGTCGTTTGTCAATAATAACGTTGCTACCACTGTAAGAGGGTCAGTATATGTAATAAGAGGGTCAGTACATGTTATTAGAGAGTCAGTACATGTAATTAGAGGGTCAGAACATGTAATTAGAGAGTCAATGTAATTAGAGTATCAGTAAATGTAATTAGAGTGTCAGTACATGTAATTAGAGTGTCAGTTCATGTAATTAGAGAGTCAATACATGTAATTAAAGGGTCAATACATGTTATTAGAGTATCAGTACATGTAATTAAAGAGTCATTACATGTAATTAAAGGGTCAATACATGTAATTAAATGGTCAATACATGTAATTAGAGAATCAGTATATGTAATTAGAGTGTCAGTTCATGTAATAAGAGGGTCGGTACATGTTATTAGAGAGTCAGTATATGTAATTAGTGGGTCAGAACATGTAATTAGAGAGTCAATGTAATTAGAGTATCAGTACATTTAATTAGAGTATCAGTACAAGTAATACGAGTGTCAGTACATGTAATTAGAGAGTCAATACATGTAAATAAAGGGTCAATACATGTTATTAGAGTATCAGTTCATGTAGTTAAAGAGTCATTACATGTAATTAAAGGGTCAATACATGTAATTAGAGAGTTAGTACATGTAACTACAGGGTCAGTACATGTAATTAGGTGGTCAGTACATGTAATGAGAGGGTCGGTACATGTTATTAGAGAGTCAGTACATGTAATTGGAGGGTCAGTACATGTAATTAGAGGATCAGTACATGTAATTAGAGTATCAGTACATGTAATTAGAGTGTCAGTACATGTAATTAGAGAGTCAAAACTTGTAATAAGAGTGTAAGTACATGTAATTAGAGTATCAGTACATTAAATTAGAGAGTCAGTAAATGTAATCAAAGGGTCAATACATGTAATTAGAGAGTCAGTACATGTAATAAGAGGGTCAGTACATGTAATTAGAGTGTCAGTACTTGTAAGTAGAGGATCAGAACATGTAATAAGAGAGAGAGAGCACATGTAATTAGAGAGTGAACACATGTAATTAGAGGGTAATTGCATGTAATAAGAGAAAGAGCACATGTAATTAGAGAGTGAGCACATGTCATTAGAGAGTCAGTGTACATGTAATAAGAGATTGAGCACATGTAATTAGAGGGTCAGTACATGTTATTAGAGATTGAGCACATGTAATTAGAGGGTCAGTACATGTAATTAGAGGCTCAGTACATGTAAGTATTAGATGTGTGAGTCAATACATGTGAGTTGGTGGGTAATTAAATTCAGACATTTAGCTATGCAACATGACCCCGCCAGCCCCCCCCCCCCCCCCCCACCCGGCGTGACCTCTTTTCACAGCATTATTTTAAGCGTGATATTGATCGACTTTTAGACGCTGCAGTCTCACATACACATACATGTAGGGTTAAAAAAAAGTCGGTTATTCTCATATCAAACATGGTGTTATCAGTTCACACTTGCTTATTAGCCTCCAACATTATGTTCGGTGGTTCAATACTTACTGCTCCTACATGTATCATCATCTTCAAGTTGGCATCTATATTCAACGGTAAGTCAGTATTTGTCTGCAATATCATTTCACTGTTAGTCACAAGGATTGGAGGACCCAACTTCTCCAGTTAAAATTAAAAGCTTTTGCTGGACATGAAACACTAAAAGCAGAAATCTGATTCAAGGTTGCATTTACATAACTAAAGACTTATTTATAAAAATGGTTTTGTCTGTATTACATGATTTAATCCATATATAACAAGTCTTTTCTCGCTATCATTTTCACTTACATCGTCATCGTGTCGGTGAATTGATTGTTTACCGTAAACCAGCAATATTGTACTTAATACGGAAAACTAACTCTAGACCTTGATAAACAGTTCTTATTGATTAATCTAAAAAAATAGAAAAATGACCAAGCAGGAAGAGTAATGATTTTTGCAAATTAATAATATGAGTTGTGTGTCCATTCAAGCTTGTTTAAAAATATTATATTTGAATGTGTAATTTGCATAAATGGATTAGGCTGCATATTTGAATGTTTGCCCTCTGAATACAGGGACCGTTTTCGTCACATTGATAAGACCCCACTTACAAGATGCAGTTTAGTATTCTCCAAAGCTTTAGTCCGTCTTAAGTTAGTGGAAAGCATAATATACATGTAATATGTCTCATTCTTTTCGGATTGGATCAACATTTAGCACTTAGTTGGCATTGCAAGTTATATCCGCGAAAACAATTTTAAAAAATGTGGAAAATGATAATCTTTGAGTTATAAGTGATACATTAGCATGCCATATCAAAATTTTGATTCAAAGGCATATCTTATCTATTCTGTGGTAAGAGGGGTCCTCAATACTATAGCATACTCAATAAAGAACCATCTTTAAGACCTGGAGATCTTCATCTGAACTTGAAAAAGGCTAAATATTTTTTCGTGGTGACAGGAGTACCAAGACAAGGAATTGTCTCAGGTAGAGCAGAAACTTAAAACCTTTGTAAAGATATGTCCGTAACCTAATACCTATCATTCTTGTACACTGTGGGGGAAACTTTTGGGGGACTTTAAATAAAAAACTAAGGCTAGTTTCACAAGATAGTGCTCTGCCAACTGATTGTTGACTGAAATGTCTGGTACAGTGACTGAATGGCATTACTATGCCATTCAGTTACCTTTCAGTTACCTTTCAGGCACATTTCAGTTCACTGAATGACACATGTACAGTTTCATCCTATGTTTGCATGAAACGTTTTCAATTTATTCAGACCAACTACCAACATTCAAGGGTCATTTGGTCTTGTATGCTTCCACGCATGAACTGATGCTGTTATAAAAACGCTAGTCCTATGGAATCATCATTCTTGTCCACCCAGACTGGCCTTGCGGTATGACAGCCCAATTATCTGCCATCCTCATTGTGACTCATTTTTTTCTGTGACGGAGTGAAATTGTCCAAACTAGTAAAGGCTCTTTTCCTAAAAACGCTACAGGATGTCTTGAGTTTTTCCTTAAAACGCTACAGGATGTCTTGAGTTTATCCTAACGAAGGGACATGCTTGTCATCCGGCTTAGCAAGCCTAGGTTACGGTTGTGGGTTAAATCAGCTTATATCCCCAACCTTATGGAGGCGGAGTTCCCAATCTCACAGATCAAGATCTGCGTTTGAGCTCCATAACTTGTGGCGTAAATGAACTGCACCTGGGATTAGAAAATAGCGAATGGTGTATTATGTTTACACCGACCCCTGCACCTCAAAAGGGTCAATCTTGACTTCTGCACTTTCTAGGGTCAAGGTTTAAAACCCACGATCTTTAAACTTCGATTGAATTTTGAGTGAACTATGAACTTTTGAATGAACTTTGTTTGAATTTGTTGAATTATTTGAACTACATGTATCATATTATTTGATATGCGAATTTTTGAGCACGTCCTGTCAATCAGCTTTGTAGTTCAATATTTAATTCAATATTTAAAGTGCAATGATGAAGTTTAAAATCTGAGCAAAATAAAACGTCCGATGATATTATATACTACACACTGATAAATCCATTTTAACATTTAATTTAAATTTGAAAAAATAATAAACCATTGAAATTTAAAAATTACAAAATATGTGGCCATAAAATTAACCAATTAAAAGGTAACCCAATCAAAAATTAAAGAAAATGTCAGCATGCATATGAATACGCATTCACCACATACAATAAAAGTATACAAAGAAAAGTTAAGATTAACGGTTTCATCCTTGAATCAATTTTTTATTTAAGAAAGAAATACATGAGAGATGCGAATACCGATAACAAGATTTTTCTCAGATTCAGTAGAATTGCTCAATAATTCTTGATAATGATTTTTTGGTTTGATTTTAACCTGCAGCCGAAAAGGTGAATAAAAAGAGTATGCCTATGAACCTATTATCGATCCGTGGCAAAGTTTAAATGTATTGAATTTTTGGAACAAAATGTATTCGTAAATAACTATAAGTGATGATACAAGAACTTAAAACATTCCATACACAAAAATGTTTAAATAATAGCTCCAATCTATGAAAACTATTAACATTTTGAGATCCAAAAGCAAACAAGAATCCATTAAAATACCTTGTAAAAATATCATGTATACACTTTTTTTTGTTTAACGTGTGCTTTTACCATTCACTTTACAAAGTTTGTCAGATAAAAAAGTACGGTTTTGTCTTTGAAACTTTGTTGATTAAAGATTTTGTAATGGTCACATGTTTGATAGATAAAACGAGTTACCCAGCTTTCCAGAATAACTCCTTAAAAGAATTGCAACCTGGATAAAACAGAATAAAAATGGGAAACATTTCTTACCTAGTTGTTGTCATCGAAATGTTCCAAATTATTTTGTCATCCTCAGTTGAAAATGACTTCTTTGTTATCCAGTCCGGCAAAATTCCCTCTACTTCTTGCCTTATAAATGAAATTCAAATTACAAATTCAACACTCTCTCCCCGATTACAATGTGGACTATATTGCAATACATTATCACCGTGCGTTGGGATGGATATCATTGGAAACGATCAAAAGACGTGCCGCCTCCTAAATGGATTTGCTGCTTTGATACCAATGCATACAGCACCGGAGCATGCGCAAGCCGTGAGATATCAGAAGGTAATATGAAGAACCTACTTGCAAACCACGACGGTTTCATGTTTCAATTTAAACTTATATGTGGCGATTACTTTTCATAAATAGATATATAAAAATAATATGAATTATAAATATATGATAGAAAATAGAAAAATATATCAACATGTTTAGATTTATATGTCGAATAAAAGATCAATTTTTTTTAGTTGTCGAACGTCAATATAGGTAAGAATGTGTTGTTTTTTTCTCAAATTTATATATATTTAAATATTTCTTTCATTCGTCGTCAGTTACCTTTTTAACATGAAGTTGATACAGGTAGACATTATTAATTTATTCACTTCATCTTTATTTCTTCTTTTCGGAGATTTAAAAAAAAACAATATGGATAAATAATTATTTTCAATTTGACAATCGTGTACAAGTATACTACAAATATCTAAATAGTTAATTATAATATGGGTGCAAAGTCGTCATACAATTATTTAAGGAATAAGGAATTATTCTTTGAGTATTATGATGTGATAATTTCCGTCGGGGCGTGGTCAATTCCAATAGAGCCCAAAGGGCTTTATGATAGAGTTGTTTCATTATTAATTATGTTTTAGCTCACCTGAGCTGAAAGCTCAAGTTAGCTTTTCTGATCACATTTTGTCTGTCGTCCATCTGTCCGTAAACTTTTCACATTTTCAACATCTTCTCAAGAGCAACTGGGCCAATTTCAACCAAAATTGGCACAAATCATTCTTACGCAAAGGGGATTCAAAGTTGTGAAAATAAAGGGCCACACCGTTTTTCAAGGGCAGATAATTAGATATTAATGAAAAAAATTGAGAAATTTTCAAAAATCTTCTTCCCAAGCACCATTGAGCCAGAAAAGCTGACACTTGTGTGGAAGCATCTTCAGGTAGTGTAGATTCAAAGTTGTGAAAAACATGACTCCCGAGGAAGGGGGGGGGGGGCACAATAAGGGGGTCGAAGTTTAACATAGGAATATGAAGAGAAAATCTTTAAAAATCTTCTTCTCGGAAACTAATCAGCCAGGAAAGCTGAAACTTGTGTGGAAGCATCCACAGGTAGTGTAGATTCAAAGTTATGACAAATCATGACCCCCGGGGGTAGGGTGAGGCCACAATGGGGGGGGGGGGTCGAAGTTTTACATTGGAATATGAAGAGTAAATCTTTAAAAATTTTCTTTTCAGAAACTAATCAGCCAGGAAACTGAAACTTATGTGAAAGCATCCTCAGAGAGTGTAGTTCAAAGTTATGAAAATCATGATCCCTGGGGGTTGGGTGGGGCCACATTGGGGGATGTTAAAGTTTTTAATGTGATAAAGGGTGGGGTCACAATAAGGGGGTCGAAGTTTAGCATAGGATTATATAGAGTAAATCTTTAAAAAATTTCTTCTCAAAAATAAATCAGCCAGGAAAGCTGAAACTTGTGTGGAAGCATCCTCAGGTAGTGTAGATTCAAAGTTATGAAAATCATGATCCCTGGGGGTTGGGTGGGGCCACATTTGGGGATGTTAGAGTTTTTAAAGTGTTAAAGGGTGGGGCTACAATAAGGGGTCGAAGTTTAACATAGGATTATATAGAGTAAATCTTTAAAAATTTTCTTCCCAAAAATAAATCAGCCAGGAAAGCTGAAACTTGTGTGGAAGCATCCTCAGGTAGTGTAGATTCAAAGTTGTGAAAATAATAACACCCCCAAAGTAGGGTGGGGCCACAATGGGGAGGGGAGGGGTCGAAGTTTTACATAGGAATATGTAGAGTGAATCATTAAAAAGTTTCTTCTCAGAAACTAATCAGCCAGATGATTCTTTATAATTGTTTAGACTTTGGCCCCAGGACAATTCTTCGGCCTCACAAGAAGGTTCAGAGTTTCATATTGGTTTATATCCCATATACAGACAATTGTTAAGGATCTTTTTGAGAACTGCAATACCCAAAATGTGATATGACTATAAAATCATACTGTTAGAAAAGGGACAAATGATTATAAACATATGAATATCCAGGGGGGAAATGGATTTTATTTATACAGGATCTATATGTATTATTGTAAATTGTCCAGATAGTTTGTATTATGACTCAATAAAGCTGATTTTATGATACCTATTGTTCTCATGTGAGCGATGTGGCCCATGGGCCTCTTGTTTTATATTTTTGTCCAATTTGTACACTTTAAAACAACATTATTTTAAACCACTATTTTTTATGTAGCACATGCAATGTATTACTACGCGGCGCAGCCAATACTGTTTTTGATAATGCTTTAAAACACGCACAATCTGTGCACTCATGTTTTATGAAATTATTTTAGGATTCAAAATTGATTCGTAATGTTATCACAGACAAAGACAATTGGTAATGATAATGTTACCGCATAAGCCAAGAACATGTATTATATATCAGGAACATGGCCCCAAACAGTGATGAAGCCAGATATTACACTGTGAATTTGCGTTTAGTACTTGTTCATGCTTACCTATTAAAACAGATAACTAAACATTTGTCCAAAGTCGTCAAACATTGTGCTCGAGGGTTGTAAATTACATTTATAATTTATAAACTAAGAAACACAAAACAATGCATGCATTCATTTGATCGATTCGTCTTTCTTTTTTTTACCGATATGCTGATGGTTTTATTCCTTTTTTTTCAATTTTATTCCATTTACAGAGTTACTTGTTCAATCATACCAAACTCGAAAGTTGTTGAAAAATTATTATGAATATTAGAAAAAAAACATGTGCATACTAGGTAATACATGTAGAAGAATAATTTCACAACAAACGTAGACTTAAAAGAAATGATTTTGGGAATTGATTTTAATCAACTCTCCTATGCAGTAACTCTGACAAACCGAAAGTGAAACAGTTTTGGACCTAAGCACAAATCATCGCCGCTGACAAGAATTAGTTCTTGAGATTAATTGATAAATTCGAAATAATGTATGCTAAAGCATTGTTTTTCAAGGAAACATATGTATATATACCTTGAAAATACTCAGATTTAAACTGGTACGAACAATTCAGATATTTTTTGTAGTTGTATGTAATATTACGCCAGAGTTCAATATAGTCTCGTTCAACTCGACGTTTGGCTGTCTCCGTAAATCTCCGAAAAGCAGAGAGTCTCTCTTGCTTGTCGGAGATTAACGGTGAAAGCCGAGCGTTTGGTTGAACGAGACGAGAGTTCAATATTGCTTGGATCCATAAATTCTCCAGAAATATTTCTATCACTGATACATAGTTTGATTGAATTTATTCTATCTTTAAATATTACTTAACATGATTCATATGGGGTTTTATCAACATTCTTAAGCTTGTGTCGAAAAAGTTCAAAAATTCATATTATAAAAATGTGCGTAATTCAAATACAGATTAGAAACTACCTGTACTTGTCTTGCAAAATAACATATTATTGATTGTAAAATATATAAACATCGATAAAATCAACTCTCGTCAGTTCTTCGGTACTTTGATTTTTCTTATAGGCACGGATTTCTATTGCTCTGTGAACCTTACAAATGGACACATCATATCCACCATCTGTAACCAGGGGACCCACCAATGGATGGTAGTTTTTATATTAATAATTTTCCATGCCTTACTTTTTTTTAACAAAGATGCTTCTTAGAATAAAACCAAAATTAATACAATTTTTGCTTTTTAAAAAAAATGGGTATGAATGTTAAAAAAAAAGAATGAAAAAAAATATTTTGTTGCGATCGTTTGATATGTACTGAATCAAATTACAGTGCATAAAACTGTTTCCCTACGTTATTATTTTTTAAACACTCAGTATTAAGTCTGTTGTAATCCATTTAACGATTTTCATTTTGACCTCAGCTCTTTCAGAGAAGAATCGACGGGTCGGTAAATTTTAGAAGAAATTGGTTTGAGTACGAAGTCGGGTTTGGATCAAGAGAGTTAGAATTTTGGTTAGGTACGTTTACAAGGAACATACAAAATTGTAAAGGCAATGTTCGTTCTTACAGACATTTTGTGTATCAAAGATTTTTTTTTAAAGAAAGTAACTTTTTTGGCAAATTCTTCCCCGCCCAAAAAAACCCTAATTCCTATTAATTATCCTTGAAATATCCTTGTATCCTTTTAATATAATCCTTTTTAATTTTATGAATATAATTGAATATTTTCAAGAATATACACTGATAAGGACAGTTATCTTTCTGAATAATAATACAGATAGTTATTTAAATTAAAATTACTGATAATAATAAACATTAAGTAACATTTAATTTATTCTTGCATGCTTTAAGCTACAAGTACAACCATCCATATAAATAGAAAATCTGTTGTTTATTTATAGGTAACAAAAACATTCATGAGCTGACAAATGATGGCTACACATATCTTAGAATAGAATTGATGGACCATGACTGTGTTTGGAAGTATGCAGAGTATTCGACCTTTCATGTTGAATCAGCCATTTCCAAATACAGACTGCATGTTACTGGTTATACTGGCAATGCGGGTAAATCTTTTTGTATTTATATGCATATCCATATAAACGACTTCTAAATATATAAACACTACTTCTTTTTTCTGCATACTGTCTATAATTTAATCCACTATCAAGTTATTTTTTACTGTTCACGTATGCTTATTTTTACAACAAGTGAACATGTATATCGGTTTGATTGTTCTCATTACAAACAATCAATTAAAATGTTATGTTCCAAATCCAATCTGATTAAAATCAGATCCTTTGATCCGCTCACTCAGATCGCTACAAAGGATCTGATTTTAATCAGATTGGATCTGGAACAACTGTTCAGCGAAACATGGAAAATTTGTCATGTTATTATGCTATTTGTATCAAGTTTAACGTATCTTGTTTCCTCTATATAACTTTAAAACATGTGAAAATCATATCTTGCATACATCCATGTTAATTCAAGGATAATGGTTTATGGAATATGGTAATGATCAATTGCAGCTTGTACCTTTATGGGTCCTTTTTGCATCGCGGCTCTACATTTGGAGCATGAATATGATAATTTTACATCAACTTGAACAAAAGAAATAGGGAATCTGAAGAGAGTGGTGTGAAAATGTCATGCTATTAAGAAATGTTGAAGTGTGAACATGCTCATTAATTATATATGCTATTTCATGTAAGTCGTTAAGACAAGTCTTGGGATGAATATCATATAAGTGTTTAACAATTGTCTCTATTACAGGAGACAGTCTGGCGGTCCATAATGGAATGTTTTTCAGTACTTTTGATAGTGACAATGATGGCGGTCTGCCTTATAACTGCGCATTAGCATGGCTTGGTGGATGGTGGTACAACACGTGCCACGATTCCAACCTCAATGGAGAGTATGGAAACACAGTTGGTTCAAAGGGTATCAATTGGTATCATTGGAAAGGTTACTATTACTCAATGAAGGAAGTCAGGATGATGGTTCGAAAACCCTGACCTTGGAAAAATGAGAAACGACTCCATCTTATAAAAAATTCGAACATCCGGTAGTGTTTAAACAATCCAATTTTTTCGAACTATGTTGCAAGGTCTGTCGTGAGAAGTTGCGATTGGAATCGGAGTGTGCTTGTTATCCCCTCGCGCAACTTGTTGCGAAGGGGATATAGCATCGCTACCGTGTGTGTGTGTTGGTATGTATGTGTGTGTGTTCGTATGTGTGTGTGTGTATGTGTGTGTGTATATGTGTGTGTGCACTCCATTTCAATTTTCTAGTAAATTGAAAAAAACACCTTCCAATAGAATTTCCTCAACCTTTGCACAAATATGTCTCATTGAAAAAGATTAAAACAAATGCAATGTCATATTAATTGGTCAAATTTCTATGCAAAAACTTACATAAAATTATACACTATTGCAAAGGAGGGGGGGGGGGCATCAGTATGACAAAATTCGTTCAAAACTAAAATTATTTATCATAGATTGCACATTCTGTAAAAAAACAAATAAAAAATGCATTTGCATTTCCAAACCATTAATACTATTACAAATTATTATTTCATTAAATCAATGTCATAATCAACTTTGTATACGAGTTATCAATCGAAATTTCTGAGTAAGAGTTATCTATCTTCAGCTTCACTTCTTTGAAACCAAAGTGAAAGCAAGAAGTTCAAATCAACAACTTGATATATTTTGGATTTAGATTTAGTACAGGTAAAGAACATGTAGTTTTTGCAGTAATGGAGGGTAGTAGAATGTGGTCTTCTTCTCATTAAGCTAACTATAGATTCCTAAATAATGTATCCCTACATACAATAACCTATGTCGCGAGGGGATGCTCCGCTTAGCGGTGCCCTTGTTTTATTTATATTAGAGGTGAAGATGGCGTTTGTTTCCTTTTGAAAAATCGAAGCGGTATGTTGAAGAATTAAAGTGTGCTTTAGTGATGAAATAGCTCATAAAGACTTTTTAAAATGAATTTTAAAATCCTTGCCATTTTTAATGTTCTTCCTCACCTATTGAGGTAACTTCAGCGGCTTTCGTGTCTGGTTCTTTTTCAACACGGCGTGACAAATTCCTGGTTATGATCATATCAGGTGACATTTAGCTGACTTAACGAATTATAATTGTACAAGTATGGTTTAGTGGCTTCTGAACAAATATGGTTTAATTTTTTTTCTAAAGGAGAGGAAACTTTTAATAATTTAACAAAACTTTGGGTCAAATCATTTTGCGGAAAAAAGGGGGAGTGCTACTGATTTATACAGCTTTTTTATTGGTCTATTAGAAACATTTCAATTTTTTTCAAACTTTTGTAAAAAACAACTTGCCAAATTATCATATATTTCAACAATATGAGAGTATTCATGTTCAAGAGACTATCAAGCAAAAAAGGGTCTGTCAATTTCGAATAATCTGTGTTATTTTTTAACAAGGTTGTGTGGATAATTTGTTTTTTTTTTTTAGAAAATTAAATAAACTTTTTAATTTCATGAATAATATCTTTAGATTTTCTTTGATAAGTTCCTAAAATTATGTATATTTATGACCATGTGAGCTGACGCTCATGTTCACGGCAGGAAAACAAACGTGCAAAGGTATCAATATTTTGGAGGTATCAATATTTTGGCATTTTAAGTGAAATTACATGTTGTTTTAACTGTTGATATGTTGATCAGTTTAGTTTTACACAGATTTCTTAAAGACTTGGTCTTCATTAACAAGTTTTATTGCCAACTTATTTTTGTCAGAAATCAGAATTGAAAAAAAGAAGTCTTGCTGGTTATGTTTTACTTTGAATTTTGCATTTCAAACAATTTTTCACTACACATTGAATTTGCAACTTACATTCAAGGTAGACTTAATTCTTCATTTTATATTTCTATGGAACAAAAATTGGAATAAATGAAAACTTTTAAATAGTTATTCTTATTTTTTTTCTTTAGTTGATTTTTCTTTACTGATGTAGAATGCACCAATCAGTCTTTTTTGGTACAACCGCCATTTTAATTGAAAATCCGCGCGTAAGATGGTGCGGCCTAAAATCTTAGCAAGGAATCAACAATTACAGGCGTTTTAGAGTGAACTACGAGTTTCAACAAAAATACCAGATTTGCTACTGTTTTGCAGTAAGTATTCTTCTTTTGATCATTCAGTACATCGTTCAGTTATTTTGTCAGCTACTTACAAAACATTGGCCAAATGTGCTGCATACTTCAATTTAAACGTATTTCGCTTTAGAAGTCGCACCTATGTACAATGTACATGTATGCTGGCGTACCTATACGTCTTTTGTCGTGCTATTCGGTAGCGATGATTTTTCCAAGCTAGAAGAATACTTACATCAAATTAATGAATATTGCATTATTTAAAGACCATCATATGAACTTAATAAATAATGCTCAATATTTAAGACCATGAAAGAAGTACTTGACATCTGTCATGCGTTTCTAGTTTGTAATCTGGTGTAAAGAAATCGAAGCATTTACACATGTATGTAATTTATTAGATATGTATGTTGCCTTTTTATGAGTGTCGTTAAAGGTTTAAGAAAACATTATAAGTCATAGAAAGAGGAAGTACATTTTGACGTCTGATCACTCCTTGTATCACTCCATCTTTTTAAACATATATTTTAAAATAATCTGAAAATATGTGCATCATCGTACTTCATAAACAATCAATTTTAAAATTAATAGTAAAAAAGAAACCCATATTCAAACAATAAACTGTAGCTGAGTTGATAGTTAATTGCATGTCTCCTAAGATGATACATGTCCCTGTTATTGGAGTAAGTCACACACCTTAATTGCGAGAAATGAAATGACGTGAATATTATTAACTTCACATTAATAGAAAAGTAAGTTTTTACTGAATAAGCTTATAATAAGGAAGTTCCTGTATATCCCTACTACTGTATGCACGTACCAAATGCATTTGTATGAAATAAATAATCTCCAAAAACATTTGCTAACAAAAGGTTTTGGGAATTCAACTTCGGTAAATACTGATAAATCATTAAAACAGACAGTCAACAATGCTTCCCCTTGAAAAATACCTCTCAGCAGTGTAGCGCGGTTGTCAACGTGTGCTATACTACAGTGTATGATGTGTGCATAACGATCACGGAAAATCTACTGCAAAAATCAAGGGTGTTTTGAATGTAAATATGTATGCCTGGATTTTTGTTTTGTTTTGTTTATAGTCTTTCATTTAATATTCCTTAGCACTGCAGTGGTTTTGATATTTCCTTAAATATGATTTCTACAAATCAGCAGAGAGTTGAGGTTAATAAAATACCCGAAGAAGGTAACATTTGAATGATGATTAAGGCCTTTTATGGGGTATATGTGAAATTCAATATCAATTATTGTCAGCTTTTAAAAAATTAATCCATTATCTGTGAAAATAAATTGTACGACGGTTTTTGTGCATAAAGTGTGCAACAAAACGATCATGTTTCTTCTATCCAACCTACTGATTATTGATTTGATGCATTCTATAGTGTCAGTTTAAGGTACTTCACTACACCAAAATTTTATTTCATTTTTCATTACAGTACCAATAGTTAGACGGATATGAAATATCTATGTGATGATAGTAATATCTTAAGTATTTTAAAATATTTTTTTAATGTTTTTTGTGATTTTCATTTTAAAAAATATTTCCAGTACATAGTCAATAAATTAGAAGAAGTAATTGTTTCAAAAGATAGATCATTTCCTAAGACACTTTAAAAAAAATACAACACCTCATATCATTCAAATATATTTTTATTAAAATTATTTGTGTTTTTCCTCAAAACAATCAATGTTCGTATCTTCTTAATCTGTGAATGAATAATTTAGAAATTTTGTTAAAAATAGTAAAGAAGTGTAACAAAATGAATACAGTATAAAAAATTGAATTAAAAATGTTACAAATAATTGAAATAATTTTTCAAAAAATAATATAACAGTGTGACATTTAAGTCCGGACATGACAAAGTCCGGGCTTTTAGCTACCATTTCCTTTGGACATAGCTTACTTTTGTGTATATATCTTGGTGGGACATTTTACTTTGATCCTATCATGTCGGCATGAATGTAAACATTGCTCTAGTTTTCTTATAATTGTCTCTCAAATATCAAAATCCCATGGGATTTTGGTGGGATTTTTCATCCCATCTCAAACCCCACCAAAATCCCATGGGAGAAAAAAATCTTTGTGGGATATAAACTCCCGTGGGATTTTTTCTCCCATCATTGGTGTTGATAGGATAATTAATCCTATAAAAGGCTTTTATAGGATTTAAAATCCTATGAATGACCATGTTGGGATATTTTATCCCAGAGGATAAAAAGTCCTCTAAATATATCATCTTGATTGATTGTTTGTTGGGGTTAACTAAACACTTATGATTCAATTGTCTGATCATATAGTCTAGTAAAAGCAATATTCAAACAACCAATGTATTAATTTATTAGATAATGTCATTATATCCATCTAATAAATTACACGTGCTAAATCAATTGGAACATATTCTTCTTGAAATGACTTAATAGAGCTAATAACAATAAGATTTAACAAATTCTGAGAAAATAAATACCAAAAATTACCAATTCTATTGAATGTTAATGAAAATATTTCTGTTTATGTAAACCTATAAACTCTTACTTTTCACTGCTGCAAAGAGACTCATTTTTGTTTTAAATTTTGATTGATTGATATGATTTGATTTGATACTGTACATCAGGTGAACCGGCATGACCCAAGGAAGAAGAATATATATGATTTATGGGCGGGGATCTCAACTGTTTTCAAGATATTTGGGCACTTCCTGTTCAAAGGGGGGGGGGGGGGGGTCATGACCACCCTTGGGGCCCATGACCTATATACTATTTGATGCTCCTTGACACAAGGAACAAGAATATATGTGGTTTAGGGGTGGGGATCTCAACCGTTTTCGAGATATTTGGACACTTCCTGTTCAGGGGGGGGAGGGGGGGTCAGGACAACCCCCAGGGCCCATAACCTACATACCATTTGATGCCCCTTAACACAAGGAACAGGAATATAAGTAGTTTGGGGTTGGGGATCTCATAGGAATTTAATGAGATATTTAAATTAGGGCACTTCCTGTTTCAGGGGTAGACGGAGCCACCCCCATATGGCCATAACCTATATACCATATGTTGCCCCATTACACAAGGAACAAGAATTTATATGGTTTAGGGGTGAGGAGTCACGGTTTTTTAAATATTAAGTAATTTCCCAAACCTGGGGGTTGGGGAATATATATAGTCCCCAGAGATCATATCTATAATGTACCATGTATTGACCATAATTAACACTCAATATATTTAGCACTTGAAAAATCCATGTCAATATCTTTAACGGTTTTCAAGTGATAACCATTTACAATATAGTGTATAATTTTTCTCTATGGATTCAGTGTTAGACCCCACCCCTATTTGACCCCCAAAACTATGGTTGCCCAACCCCAATTTAAAAACAATAAATTTAAAATTTAAAACAGGGTATGCAGGCCTATCATATTCTAGATCTAGAGTTGTGTACAACTCTGTTCATGCAGCCATCTCTGAGAAATGCGATGGACAAGTTCAGAGGCAAGAAAGAAGAAAAAGAAGAAACCGCTTTCAAAAACAATGTCTCCAAACTTCTTTTGGGAGACTTAATTACAAAAGCTACAATGTAAACAATTATTTTTATATACATACAGAAGGAGAGTTTATTAATACTCCCTCTTCGGTTACATGTGTAGAATGGCCACCATTTGAGTAAAATTTGGCCTACCTAGAAAGCTGGAATTTCCTATCCTGATGACAATTTATAGGCTTAAGTTAATTACTGAGATAAGAATAAATTAATACTTTTAAAACAGTTTTTATCAATTTAATCATTAAATTTATAAATCTGCAGTGAAGTTGCTCTCTGGTTTTATGAAATAACATTAAGAAACCTGACAAATTATAAACCCATTTTTTTTTAAAGAATATGTTTCTTTCAAATGTAGTAATTACATGTAAACAAATGTAGTTATCATAGTATCAACCTTAAAAACCCAAGTGTATGTATCCTGTGCAAAAGTGATATTTAAGATGTTTTTACATTAGTTTAAAAATCATCTCCCTTCTTTCATTACATATATATAAATGTATGATATGTAAAGGTACACTTGACCTTCAAATAACATCTAGCTTCTATGATTACGGTACTACTATTGAAACGAACAAGAATCAACATATTTTTACCCTTTTATTGTATATATGCGTCAAAAATGTAGAAATACATGTAAAAATTGAACATTTTTCATGAAATTCTTATATATATATATCCATCTCCAGCTACCCTGGTGTGTTTGAATTTTATTTAAATTAAAGGTAGGCATATCATACTTGCAGGTCCTACTGTTTATCAAAAGGAGACTAGAAACTAGAATAGATAAGATATTCACTAAATATGATTGTTAACTTCCATTTCCATGGAAACAAAAAAAAAAACCACATGCAGGATGGCATGTCTAGTTGTGAATAAAAATGCTACAAATCATCCAATTTACCAAAAAAGAGCAATTTCTTAGCATCAGTGATGATTATTTCAAATATGTGTAAGAAATGACCCAAGAAAATTGCCACAAGTTTCATAAAATTAGGTAAATTATTTCAAACTATACCGGTAAATGCTTTTTCTGACAATCAAAATACGGGATTGAGTGTAATACATGTAAGAGTATTTCTAAGTGATTTGATGCTTTTATCATGGTAATATTATGTAGATGTATGTAGTACTGAATAAGGTTTCTTATTCAAGGAGGTTGAACAACAATTGATATCTAAAAGATTAAGTTAATATGTTTTACTAAAGGAGAGCTAGCCCCATGAATCTGTGTTAAATAGAGGAGTGGGGAAATGGTAGGTTCACTTAAATGGCTATATTTTTCTTAAACCTCAATGGAATGGCAATATGATGCATATTTTTTCTCAGAATTGCATAAGCTTTCTAATTTCATCTGTTCATATAATTTTAGTGTAAATTAAGGAGAGCAAGTCAGACAGTTTTGGATAATAATGGGAGTAACTCCCTCCTAAATTATTATTATTTTTTTTAAATAAAATATGTTTAAAGATATTAATTGTTCCTCTTGAGTTGGGAATTGTAACTTATTTTTAAAAAAGTGTTCATCCCACGGGTACTTAATTAATACTAAGGAAGTTTTTGTCCCATGCTTTTCCTTTATGAAAAAAGTCATTGCCCCATGCCTGTTAAATGAACTGGGTCCCATCTTTGTGATAAATTTAAGGTTCTCAAAAATTATAGCTCATACAGCCTCAAAACATTAGATTTGCTCATCTGACTTATATTGGAATCATTATTATATGTTTGACATTTATTAGTCAAGATTGTTTTAAAATATTTACTGAATGGCGGATCAGAGACTAGAACCCATTAATTTCTTAAATAATATTTATTTATTATGCAGTAACTGTTGTATTATGTTGGTCTCAGTGGTACTTTTATGGATATTTTGAGGTTATACTACAAACACTTAAATGTTTATTCAATAGTTATGTTACATATTAAATTTTTCCTAATACTCGATCTACTCAACAATGCTCAATGAGCTTAAATAAAGCTCTGAATACATACCAGGTACATGTATTTTTAACCAGTGAACCCTAATGTTCAACAACTCTCTCTCTCTCTCTCTCTCTCTCTCTCTCTCTCTCTCTCTCTCTCTCTCTCTCTCTCTCTCTCTCTCTCTTAATGAATGATTTCGGTTTGTTTCAAAGTTAATTATGAACATGATTATATATACCGGGTAATATGTTCTCTTTCTCTCTCTCTCTCTCTGAAAATTTTTGGCCATTTTTAACTTGCAGTTACCTACATGTAGTACTTAATTATTTCTGATCGACTTCTTCTATTCATTGACAAGATGTTTTAATTTAGTAACTAAAAACCTTGTATTTATGTTACTCATTATTTACTGAAGTTGTTGTCTTTCTGGGCAGTCATATGGTATATCATGTACATGAATATTGTTGTTTGACAATACGGGTATTAAAATGTACATGTAGTAGTGTGACAAGGACTATTCATAAAAGCACATTGTCTATTCTAGATGATGTAGATATACTGGCAACCTATGAAAATATGCCCCCATGTACTTCATGTATATATTAACTCATTTTATTAGCAAACAGCAGTTAGAACATGAACTAAGATGGCAAATGGATATCCACATTAAATACTCCTAAATTAAGAACATACAAACTATCAAAGGAAAATTTTTGCCTAGAAAATAACATCTCAATGAACATTCCTAAACATATTGTTAGCTAGATCAACAATGGCACAGTTTCGGTGTGGGGTATACTACCCCTGAAAATAGAGACTGCACAATTTCAGGGTGAACTTGTCTACACTGAGTGCACATGAAAACTCTGTAGACGAAATACATGTAGAGGACACATTCCAATTTCTTCTAAAATGAACTTAGATTACAATCTCAGAAAAAAACTATATCAAATTTCTCTAGTTTCTAAATTCAAACTCTCATTTGTAATTTTCCAAGACAAGCTGCAAATTTGATTCATTCTGCATTTTAATTAAGACAAATTAAGTTCTTGCCCATGCATAAAATCATAACTTAGTGTTAACAGTGACTTATCATAGGTCCAATGGGCAGGTGTTTGATTTATGTAATTGTATACTACTCAGTTGTAAAAGATACACATATGTCACAATAATAAATGATTTACTTACTTACATAAAACTTATATCATTCAATGGACTTATATAAATTTGAATTAGTTTGGTAAGACTATCTTAGATGTCCAGCTCATTCAATTAAGTTATTCAAGTTTTTACAATCATCATATGGTATATGATATATATTACATTAAATTAATAATTTTTGGTAAAAATATGCTTTGCATAAAGACATTAATAATTGATAATTTTATACACATGTATAATATTCTTCGAAGAATATAAGTTGACATATTAGTTTACTTTGTAATAGGAGTAGTAAAATAATTTGACTATAACGACAGAAACGGTTCCCGACAAAAGTCTTCACCCCCCCCCCCCCCCCCCCCCCAAATGAGAGAATGCAACAGTGCACAGTCTATAATAGGCATGATGCCAGACTATATAATGTTTTTTAAAATGTTGCCATTTGTACTAATGACAAAATTGAAATATGGATCTGTTCATATTACTTATAAATATTTCCTTAAAATGAAAACAATACAAGTGTAGTAACAAAACTGTATTTAAACTTTATCAATATAGATCAATGCATATATAGTTTTGTGAATGCAATGATTTGTATTACATTGACTATATATGATAATCTACTCTTTCAACATTTTATTACTTGCACATTCATTTCATTTATAATATCTTTTTAATAACTTTTAAATATTGTGTTGATGTCAATTACAAATAAGCTTTACATGTGCCAGCTGTGTACATGTAGCATTAAAAGTCTTTGTTGTGTTCATTATGAATTTCTCATAGATAAGGAGACACATTCTGAGTATACCTAATTACTATCCTATTGTCCTAAAGCATCTACCAATTCACATGGCAGTATCTACAGGTGTCAGTCTGTGTATATTAATTAGCACCCTATTGTTCTTCAAAGAATGGAGATATACACGTGCGAGCAGATACCAGATTGAACAGAAACACGTGACACAGGTGAACTCGCTCGAGGCTAAAATTGGATGAAGAAAATAATTAAGAACATACATGTACTTACTGCTCATGATAGCAAAATTATTCCCTTCGTTTGTCTTCACTCCACTTCCGAGTTTTGGAAACTGTGAACCAGTTTATCAAGTTGCATGAAATTTGGAAATTTGGCACATACAAGGAGTGAATCGTGAATCTTTATATTAATTTTGGATTGTTTTTCATCCATTTTTAAGGTTCTGCGTTCTTATTTTTTTTTACTGGAAGTTCAGAAGCGAGAAATTTTTACCGAACACTTTAAGGTCTTCCGTCTCTAAGAAATCAAACACGGTTTTTATTACGTGAATGTAAACATTAATAACCAATTTTGTTAACTTTAATTGTTACTATCAATATTAATGAATTATTGAATTAATTAATCAGATAGCTTTTGGCATAAGATATTTACGTGGATCAATGCGACATATATCATTTTAAGTAAATGGTTGTTGTCTTGCCAGTGAGACACCAACGTCCCTGGTTTTGCTAATCCCGTTACAATGCCATACCGAAACGAAGATTAGTATATTCACATTTTGCCAATCAATACAAGTGTGCGTAAGTTTTAAAACACTGTTAATTATCGGGCTTCTTAACATGTATTAAACGGGATGCCACAAATTTTGGGCTGATCATTCAATAAAATTATTTCGTGTAAATCCAAGTTAATTGCAACACATGCATGATTTTGAGAATCATTATCAAGAATGAACAAATGTTTCGGCTATAATGAAAAAAATATCATTGTTTTTAATTAGAAATATGATAACAAATTTCAAAGCTAATGCTAAGCTGAGTATCAAACCGGCAGTGACAAAACGCGTATCATTGACCGGACGGACCCCCTTGAAAATTTGAATTTACATAAAGAAATATTGAAAATATGCCTCTAACCCCCTGGCAAACTAAAATGTCACTCCGAACCCAACCCCCCCCCCCTCCCAAGGAAAAAAAGCTGGATCGGTGCAGTCCATGTCCATAGCACCGGTGATATACATAAATGTCCCTGGTAGTACTATAAAACATCAAAAAGTAATTATTCAAATTTTGAATAAAGAACCATAACAAGGGATGAAATACTCTATATTTTAAAGAATATTTTATTCCGAAGAAAAAATTAGCTTTACTTTTATTGAATTTCAGTTTATTTCCTTTTTAATAAGATAGCCTTACCTTATATTAAAAAAAAAAAAAAATCACATACAATTTAAAGCGCGAGTGGCGCAGTGGCTGCGCGGAGGGCGATGTTAGTTGCACTATTGTACTAGCGTGGGATCAAATCACGCTCGCGGCACTGATTTTTCTCCAAAATTTCTTCATAACTAATACAAGTTTATAATTGAGAGCAAAATTAATCACAAGCTGAGCAAGTTGAGGGAAAACAAAAATCTAGACAAAATCAAAATTGATCACAAGCTAAGCAAGTTGAGAGAAAACAAAAATCTAGACAAAATCATCTGACTTGTGTGCTGTGTACACAATGACCTTCTCGATATACATGTACATACAAAATGACATGAATATATAAATAGTGCCTGTTAGGGAGGGTAACAGTTGAAATTGACACCTCTCGATAACCATTGTCAACCGACGCGAAGCGGAGGTTGACAATGGTTTTCGAGGGGTGTCAATTTCAACTGTTATCCTCCCAAACAGGCACTATTTATTTTGTTATACTGAATGTCTTTTTTAAAATTTTTAAGAAAATTTTTCTGCTTTTATATATACATTTTGCACTGATATTTATTAAAAAAGGAAATAAGTGAACAGTTTTTTCAGAATTATGACACGAATAGTTATTTTTTTTACTGGATCAACCTTGATTATTGCAGGTGTTATGCTTGAGAAAGTTTAAAATATTTAACTCCTTCCTTTGTTGACCCTTTCAAGTTGATTCGAAAAAATTTTCTGTAAAATTAATTAACATTTTCATCTATGTCTGTAATAAAATTCTAAACTATGCTATTGGATCTTTTTATTCAAATGAAACATTTCAAAACCATTCAAAGTACTGTTATACACATGTAATGATATTTCATATTTAAGGCTGTTGTTTACTCACGATATTTTAACACAAACGGGTCGCCGTAGTTAATGATGACGTAAATTTATTAAAATCCGAAAGACGAAAAATTATATTTTAGATTTATGTATATAAGTTATTTAATTTAAACTCTTCTTTAATTTAATCTTTGTTGTCTTATTATTTATCAAACAAAGGATTTTAAACTCTTTACGACATATGCCGTATATCAGCGCGCGGTAACATGTAAACAATCGTCTGTCAAAATGTTTTCGACCTGATTCACGGTAATTTACAATCATGCCACGCTGGAAGAAGCAAGGCTTCTCAAAGAAGTCAAATCAATATAAAAGCAATTCTCAGCTTCTCGCTAGTCGCTGGACCGACCGTAAGACCACAGATGATCACAATTATTGGGAGAATGCTCCTGATATTCAACAGACCGACGATGCTCAGACTACCGGTATACATAATCACGATGGCCTGATGTATGTGCCAGAACCGGCAGGCAGCGACGTTTCCGTCTCTTTCAATGATTTGGAAAATTCTAGGTATTGCTTCAGATGATAAATTTAGGAGAATAACTCATGCTATCATATATTATATATATATAATTTAATGTAGTAAATTTTACCACGTTTACAGTAAATACACATTTTTGAAGTCTGCATAAACAGTTGTAATGCATGATAAAGAGAAAAGCATTATGCATGTAGCATCTTTACATATAAGTCATGTTCTTCATTTATATAAAAATGTAAAACAGTAAAAAAAAAATACCACATTTGATTTTAGTTAATTTGCATAATTGTCATTTATAGCTGCAAGTATATGTAGCTCCTGGTCTGAGAATATTCAGATGGATGAACTTCCCACCGGAAAAAAATGTGTATTTATTGCGCACAACAACGTGACTCATGAACCTTATTTATACGCAAATTCTGTGAAAATAATTAGTACTATTAAATTCTTTATACAATTTACTACAGTACTGATATTTTCTCTTTACTTTGAAGCCTCTGATAATCTTTTAAACACTATCACCAATCCTGTAAATTAAAGTGATGCAGTTTGTTTACATGTAAAAATGGTGACTCTTGATTTTCTGAGGTCGCTAGCATGTTGCGGAGAAAATCTGAGGCATGTTAAGAAATAAAAGATCTGCATGAAAAATTTAAGGGTACTATTTGTTTTCACAGAATTTGCGTATAAGTCAGGTTAATAAGTCCAAAACTAGTGCACATTTTTGTGCACAATAAATACACAATTTTTTCAATGGGTGGCACTCCGGACTGTACCTCTTAGGTCGCCCATCTGAAATTTTTTTAAACCAGGAGCTACAGACCTGCAGCTAAATTGTCATTGCCTGTGTTTGTTCAGTATTACCAAACTTTGATTTGTTTATAAAGAATCATTCAACTTTATTTAAAAAACAATTTTTTTTTAAGGTATGACTCATCATGGAGAGAGGGAAGAAGGGTTGTTGAGTTAGGGGTGTTAGCAGATGGCCTCTCCGGATGTGAAAAATGTGGCATTCCACTCCATCTTTCGCATTCCATAGGAGTACTGACATGTGGATTAGGTTCTTTTTTAAAAGTCCAATGCAAAAACACCATATGTCAGCACTTAAATACAATACCAACTGGAAAACGCCATGGAAAAATTTGGGATGCGAATACTAAGCTTGCCACAGGTACAATTTCTGGATTGACTGATTGAATACATGAACTGATATTATAAAAGGTTGTGGGTACAATATACTGTGGAATCATTTAAATTCGTGGAGGTCAATTTTCGTGGAATGTTGGCTTTTTGCTTATTCGTGGGGATGTAATTTCGTGGCTTTGTTGCATGGTTTTCAGTTTAAGTAAGAAAAATAACTCGTACAAAACTTGTTTTCGTGGAGGACGTAAATTCGTGGAGAGGGATACCCACAAAAACCACGAAAATTGAGCCACCACAAAATATAATATACAGTAATATTTTTAAACAACTTCTTGTCATTAATATTTTCTTAAGTCATGAAATACACATGAATCTTATTTTTCAGGAATGATGCATTCAGGCATAGGGCCTTCTCAGGTGAATGCTCTTTTATCATCTCTGAATATACCTACAGTTAGTACCCGAACATTGCAAAACAGGCAAAATGAACTGGGAACAGTCATGGAGAAAGTTGCAGAGGACACTAAAAGAAGCAGCCTTCATGAGGAAATTCAGGCAACTTTAGAGTATGTATACATGCAGATAAAATACTGGTACAATATATATCCTTGAAAAAAATTGGTTTTATTTTTGTATAATGCTTCATTGTCTTTGTTGAAAAACTGCATAATAATACATATACATGCACATGCAATTATTTCATGAAGGTTCTATCAGAGCTGAAATTCATAGTGTTTAAAAATAAATCCCATTTTATTTTACTTTAATTATGACTTGTTCGGGGAATTTTCAGGAGTGAGGGTACAGATGAATTGACAGTCAGTGTCGATGCTGGTTGGCAAAAGCGGGGCAGTGGGCGATCTTTTGACAGTCTCTCTGGTATGATTTTTTTAAGAATGAAGTTTTACTTGGTTTATTTAATAAAAATCATTATTAAGGGTTAAAGGTAAGTTATGATTATTGTATTATAAGAAGAGAAACATATAATAATACTATATGTTTGTGCGACATATTACATGTACTGTGAAATTCTTATTTCCTGGGGCTAAGTCTCATAGATCATAAAGATTATAAAGGTTTGATGGGATATGTAATTTCACAGAATTGCTTGTTTGTACATTGAATGAAGTCGGTATATTCCATAATTCAGAAATTCATGAAAATTAAGTCACATGCTGCAAATATATAATCCTCAGTGGTCTTCATGCCAGTACTAGTATTTCCTGAGTATTTCATGACAGTGATATTAATGAACTTTATTCTCATAACTGAAATTAAATAGTAGAGAAAATACTTATTTACAATATATACAAACTACAATTTAATGGATGAATATCATTGGTAGTACCATAGGCATGATGAAGGGATAACAGATAATTAATTCAAATAAACCATATGAGTTAATTAGCTCTTTCAAATTTACATGTACCGGTAGTATCTAATTAGATAGGTTACAAATAATGACAATATTTAATTAGTTATTCAATTTTATAATTCTTAAATTTCATCTGCATGACTATACGAAATAAAAGGTAAGTTTGTTGGTTTTTTTTTAAATTTTCAGGCCATTGCTCGATGATTGGATCGCATACAGGGAAAATCATTGATTATGAGGTACGCTCAAAATCTTGCAGGATTTGTGAAAATGCTACAAAAGCTGGTAGAGTCCCCAAAGATCATGACTGCCGAAAAAACTGGGAAGGTAGGGTCTTCTTTCTGCTATGAATATAATAATGAGAGAGAGAGAGAGAGAGAGAGAGAGAGAGAGAGAGAGAGAGAGAGAGAGAGAGAGAGAGAGCGAGAGAGAGAGCGAGAGAGAAAGAGAGAGAGAGAGAGATATCAATGCATAATAATGCATGTATATATTTTTTTATACGTAAGCTATTAATATCTATTATTATTGTAATTATAGGCAGCTCTAAAGCAATGGAAAGAGATATGGTTGTCGATATGGTTACCAAGATGGTGGACAAAGGGGTCAACATTACCAAAGTTGTGGCAGATGAGGACACAACTACTTTTTCCCATCTAAGAACCATTCATAACAACATTACGAAAATAAGTGACAGGAATCATATTAGGAAAACATTTTCTTCAAATCTGTATGGTTTGCAACCAAAACACAAATCTTTGAGTACCAAAGTAATCCGGTACTTGGTGAAATGCTTTAATTACATGTTGGCTCAAAACAGAGGAAATCCAGATGGCATACAAAAGGGCTTGGATGCACTTGGCAAGCATCCATTTGGTGATCATACCTCATGCAGTGACTCTTGGTGTTCCCATGTAAACAATCCAAAACAAAAATACACTGCCTTGCCTTATGGGAAACCCATGCGGGATAGTCATCTCCAAGAATCTCTGCAAACAGTTTGCTCTAAATTTCTTAAGTACAGTATTAAACTTTCAAATTTAGGAAGCACACAGGCCAACGAGTCATTCAATAAAACTGTCTCCATGAAAGCTCCAAAGAACCATCATTTTAGCAGTTCTGCAAGTCTCAATTACAGAGTTGCCGCAAGCGTTGCAGAGAAAAACACAGGACAAACCTATGTAGTAGAGGTAATTAAGCTAGATATATATGCTGTAAAGCTCAGTTAAGTTTTAAGGACACCTGGACTGACACAGTATTTCAGATTATTTTTGCAATTGCCTAATCTTAACCATTTTCAATACTATACTTAACCATTATTAAGAACTCTATAATGCGAAATACATTCCGTATTGTTTACAGTTAGGAACTTCATAACCCATTTATGCAAATTTTGTATATTGCAAATTGAGAAAGAAATCATTACTATATATATATATATATATATATATATATATATAATAATGAGTTTGTTCATAATACTATATCATATTTTAAACAGGTGAACAGAAGAGTGGGTCTTTCCCCAGGAAAGCACACAAAAAAGTTTTGCTATCTTCGAGACTCACAGTCACGGAAAAGACAAGCTATTGCACGAACAAAAAAAGCAAAGAGGAGAAGAATAGAACTGAAAGCCAAGAAGTGAGTCTCTGAAATAAAATCTTTCTCGTTATTTTTTTTAAGGTTTTATGCATTGATTATGATATTGCATACTGTGGAATCATTAAATTTCGTGGGGGCCAATTTTCGTCGATTGCTGAAATTTTATTGGTTCGTGGGGACGTAATTTCGTGTATTTTCTTATACCTACAAAGCGAAATATGACTTTATAACCCTAATATTTAATTCGTGGAGGATGTTAATTCGTGGATGAGAGGTACTCACGAATTCCACGAAAATTGAGCCACCACGAAATTTAATGATTCCACAGTATGTGTGTATGGAAGTATCGGTACTACTCTCCCTACCAATTCAAGATGAGGATTAATTCATTGATTATATCAGACAGTTGTTACAAACAACTAGCTTATCTAAAAATAAGTCAGTTCTAATGTAAGGTACTTATTTAATATATATACAGTAATGTTGACAATAAAAAAAAAATGTGTGCATATCTGATGCATGCAAGCTTAATGAATTGTTCACTGCTTATTGGTCATTAATGTGAAAATGTTTAAATTAGTTTGAATTAGTCAGTTAATGATATTGATTATCTTGTTGCCTTTGTAGATGCCAGACCACATCATGTAAAGAAATAAGAGAGGGTCCGACTTATATGTCTGGAGTTGGAATTGGTGATCCAAACAGTGCGGTTAAAGAAATACCACGACCATCATCTGTACCACAACTTCAGAGTTTGTCATCAATCAAAGACTATAGTCTTGTCTTTTTTGACCTGGAAACAACAGGACTTGGTATTGATGCATATGAATTTTTAATTATCCAAAATATTAATTTGGTTGATTTAATTCAAAGGATTGTTTTTATAAGTTGACTCATGTGACATAAATGCTTATGTTGATGCTTTTTTTTCATTTTAGCAAGAACATCACATATTCTGCAGGTGGCTGCCGTCTGTGGGGATGAGTCATTTTCCACCTATGTCATGCCAAAGGAGCAAATTACCCCTTCTGCATCAGAAGTTACAGGCCTAAAGCTTAATAATGGAGCCCTCTATCACAATGAGAGGAAAGTGAATGCTATTTCAATATCAAGTGCACTTGAATCCTTTTTAAGCTTTATTGAAAAGCAAGCCTGTGTTATTTTAGTTGGCCATAATATCAAAAGTTTTGATGTCCATGTTCTATTTCATGCTTTAGATTCTTGCTCTTTGTTAGATCGGATGGCACATTGCGTGCAAGGGTTTTTGGATACCAAATATTTATTCAAACTTGTCCATCCTAACTTGTGCTCATATAGGCAACAACATTTATCAGATGTGTTGCTTCAATGTACCTACAATGCACATGATGCTGTAGAAGACGTTTTAATGTTAAAAAGGTTATTTGACACTGTTCAATTTTGTGATGATGAACATTCATGTACTACATGTACCTTTCAGTATGCATTGAGTGCTTATTGTTACCAAAAGGTTGTGAAAAGAAATATCCCGTCTTTGCAATGTCTGGTAGATAAAAATGTACTTAGTGCTGGAATGGCTAAGAAAGTTGCAGGCAGTGGTCTAGATTTTGAATGTCTCAGACTAGCACACTCAAGAAGTGCTGATGGTATTCATGCTCTATTTACTGAACAGTGTGGCAACAGCTCAGTTAGAGTAACTAAGTGTAAAAAAATTATTGATTCTGTCACAAACTTTTTCATGTCTTTGAATGAAAGCTGAATTAGATATTCTGTCTGATCATGATATCAATTTTTGAACTGCAAAACATAATGAAAATCAATGGGTTTTTTTTATTGGACGTATTCTTATATAATATGTTATATATCATTCATTATAAAAATGAATTTTCATGGTTCACATGCATAGAACATACAAAATTTGTGAACTGTTCATTAGAAGCTATATGTCAGTATTGATTTTGTATATAATAATCAGTAATATATTCTTTTGATTTATGATAAAATTCTAATACATAATATTTTAACATTTATATATTTTTTACAAGAATGTGTCAGGTAAATTATAATTGATATGAATTTTTTTTTGTATAGTATTTCTTATTATTCAAATAAAAAAAACATGTTGGATAAAATAGAGAAATGCAGAGGAAATTCGAAATTTTGAATGTAAGAATTTTAATTTTTAAAATAGTTAATCCATTATTTTTGCCTTAAAAATTATCAAACTAGATGTCACAAAGAAAATCTAACAGATTTTTCTTATTGTCTTTTGTTCAACTGCTTAAGAGAATGGAATGAAAATACATATGAATTCGGGAAAAAACAGAGGAAATTCGGATTATTTAAAGAAAAAATATCTCAAAAATTTGATCATTGACACCCACTTTGCTTTTTAATTTTGTTTTCTTTAGGATGCAGTTTACATGCATAGCTTATCCATAAAGGATTATCATCATTCAATTTTTTTTAATATTGAAATGAAAATTTGTTGTTTTTTATGAACTTTTTTTTTGAAACAGAGGAAATTCGAGTTGCATAAAATGAAAACGGGCTTGTTTCATGTAAAAATTTTAGTTCAATTTTAAGAATATACCCTTTATGAATAGATACACACAATGTTATGTTTTATTAATGTGATTAACAAATAAATATTGTCGAAATATGTGATTACCTCCTAAAATTTCAAATTTACAACGCTGAATTTATGCAATAATTTGATTGGCCATTAGCAAAAAAAGTAGGTCATTGACCCAGTTGTTTGAAAGTGGATTTCAGCATTACATACAAGTGTCTTACTTGTCCAATAGTTATTATATGGATATCATCAGTGGATTTTTTTTTCATTCTGAGTAAACGTCATCCTTAAACAAAGGTAAAAAAAAACAGATATAGAAGACCTAACCCAATATCTGAAAAAAGAAACGTATACGTTTACTTTAAATCCGTAAGAGTTGGAAATTGAGATTTTCATTGATTCTACTAGATTCCATTTTTTCGGACCATTATTCTGACTTCCTTCATGGAGTAGTTAAATCCTCTCCAGGAGTTCCAATTAATGCCATTGGAAAATTCTACGGTTCTATACTCTCCATTTAAATTAGCCTTGTGACAATATTTGTACCACCACCCTCCACGCCTTAATTGGGCACAGTTTGCAGTATAATTATCATTGTCATTGTCAAATGTACTGAAGAACATCTCGTCATGGTACAACAAGCTGTCACCTGTTAAATATAAACGTTTATGGCTTAAACATTTATGTACAATTCAAGTTTTTAAAAGATATACATTCGGGTCTAAAATTTATACACTGGTGTCTAAAACATACACAATAGTTAATGGAAGCTACTCATTCTGGTCAAGAATTTTAACACTAGTGTCTAAACATATACAGAAGTTTCTCAACGATATACTCTCGTATCTTAAAGATATAAACTAGTGGCTAAAGGATAATTTTTTATGACCATTTTTTGTTTTTAAATCTACACTTTTTGACATCAAGTACAAGCACGTTAGAGAGATCACTTTTTACACATTGACAGGATTGTATGTTGAAGCTTTTGAAGTTTTTAAAAACTCAATTACAGAGTTTGGACATTTTTTACGCTTGGCCGTGCATTCTTTTCTCGATCCTTTGATACATTAAAATCTTAGTTTATTTCTATGAAAAGCATTATAAACGACAAAACTTTGATTTCAAATTTTATGATAAAAATTCAGATATACAATGTGTTTATATACAAACCCATTTAAAATGACAAAAACGCGATTGTCCATGAACGTTTTGGACAACCCCCGTACATGTATGAATATTTTGTAATTTAAAAACGCGAATGCATGAATATGTATTGCTATATGTTTAATAAAAGTTGTATATTTTTAACATAATTTGTCCGATCCAGAGTATTTGCTGACGCACGATAAACTTGATCACCCAACACTTTCCGCAATGATGTCTATTAGTGAACATATGTTCTTAAGGAGTCTCGGGGGAGAATGTTTCAGATATTCGATTTACTTTAAAAAAAAATTTCAGTGAAGGATCAATTAATGGTTAAACTACTAGAAGTATGTGCAAAATGTTAAGTAAATTGATCGGATATTTTATTTATTTACTCAAGTATTGCTAAGGACTCATATAACAAATTCACTACAGTAAGGTTTGACGACTTTTCAGTCATTATAAGACATGCTGATCCAATTAAAATATCTAAGTTGACTTTTCTCATAAAACATTTAAATTCATAAGGAGATTTTTAAATCCACTAATTGTGATACCTCTATTTCTTACAGAAATTGATATAATTCATAGTTCAGTAGAAACTAACGGGACTAAATTCTTCACGCACCGAATATCAAACGAAACGATCAATTTATGAATTTTCTAAAGGAAATTTGTAAAATTAATCAATAAAATGAGAGGGAAAGAGAATATGTGGGTGTATATACCTGCATCCCCAGAATAACCATCGACATGCAGTTTATATTTCAAGCTGGCAGATTCAACATGAAAGGTCGAATACTCTGCATATTTCCAAACACCGTCATGGTCTATCATTTCGATTCATAAATACTGATAACCATCATCTGTTAACTCATGAATGTTCCTGTTGCCTGAAATACAGAGTGAAAGCATATAATCTACTGTAAACCAACTATTATTCGCGAGTACTTTATTTCGCGATTTATCCGAGATGAACTGGTTCGCAGCGACTAATTTTCGCGACTTAACGTTATCCACACCTCTTTGTTTTATTACATCTATATGGTAAATACTGGTACGCGGCGAAAAATATTCGCGACAATGAGGCCCTCGCGAACCTCGGAAAAATTATTCGCACGCAAATGAAAGTTGGTTTACAGTATCTGCTTAAATTTATTTTATAAAGCGGTTAGAGCTGTGTGAAATCAACTTCACGATATATAATATATTTTTTGTATGGGGATGAACTTTTTCAATAGGGAATAGGATGATTATCTCAATGAATACGTAGGGGCAAATAAATCAACAACGTTAGTCAAATATTACAGCGTGAAACTCTTAGACCATCGCGACGTGATGTATCATATACATTATAACAACTTACCAAGCCAAAACTCGGATTCCAAGCATCCAAAACCGTTTTCATAATCTGTCCAGTGTCTCATGAAATTCACTGATCCATCAAGTCGTCTCTGTATGAGCTTTTGTTGTGAAAAAAAAAACAACCAAAAAAAGCATAAAAAACAAATGCTCCCGTTTTAATAACAAAACAAATAAATATCTTGCGAGAATAAAATCTAAATAACCTTTGTTTCACCAATTTAAGAGAGAGAGAGAGAGAGAGAGAGAGAGAGAGAGAGAGAGATTTGTTCTACCATCCAAAGGTGAGTCCCTTGATAACAAAGGGTATATATTTGAAGTCCATTTGTTAATCGTATTTTGCAAAAGGAACCCCATCCAGCTTGAGAATAATAACAAATATAGGTAAATATAGGTACAGTACTGATCACCCAACCTAACACCAGAGTAAACCCCAACTAAACCCTGGGTTTACTTTTTGAAAATTTGGGTTCACTCGAGGTTTACTTTGGATTTACTTTGAAATTGCTCTTGAGGTCAAATTTATGCATTGAAGTGTGAAACAGACCTGCTATTTTACCATCCCACTGCCTATAATTCCTGTCTCTTGTATATTCCTAATACACAGTTAGCGTCTTCTTTCAGTGGTATACTTCTGACCGGGTTAACTCTCTGTGTCCACTCTGGGTTTAACTTTGGGTTTACTCTGGGTTTACTCTGGGTCGTCAACTCTAGTAAACCCCGAGTAAACCCAGAAAGTAAACCAAGGGTTTAGTTTGGGTTTACTTTCTGTGAGGTTGGGTCTGATCGGTACTGTATATTTTAGTGCTGATATTTGAAAAAAATGTTTCAAATGTTCATCAATATTACTTAAGCTTACATGTGCACATCCAGTTATAAAAAACACAGCTAAATTGATTTTTTCATGATAAGATGTGTAATTCTTTACGTTAAAAGAAGAAGGATTTAGATTTTAGATACATGTACAAGTATCGCAAGCTATTCTAAATTGTGTAGTAAGTTATGGAAAAAGGAAATGAAAAAATCCTTACAGTTATCAGTATGGACCTCAAAAAAGTCGATTGCACATTGCAAAGTAGTATTTCAGAAAATAAAAAAAAAACGCATAAGTATGATCAAGTAGCTTAAATTTGCGCCTCAAAAAGTTATTTATCACAATTAGAAAATGGGTAAAATACCTCATCCATAAACCAGGTATATTTTTTGTATTTCAGAGATACGTTCGGTTATATTTTATGCTTGCTGACACTGTTTGAAGTTTTGAATATGACATTTATTTGACTTCCTCACAAAACCAATAGCATAACACCCTAGCAAACAAATAGCAGTTAGTATTCTATTTCAACAAAAAAGAAAGAAATTATAATACCTTTTTCGATTCCTGTTAGCTACAACAAACATAAACAATTATGACTATGATATAACAAAATAACAGAATACATCTTTTCGCGAACATTTATAACACAGTTTTATTGTCTATTACATAGTTTTTTTTTGTTTGCTCTTTTTCAATATTTATTAACTTGAAATGAAATAAAAAAAAAATGTCTACGCTTCAGGAATTTTTTTTTATTTGTCAAAAATGTATGTCATAACTCAAATATAATTCAATAGATAGATAAATAGATAGATAGATAGATAGATAGATAGATAGATAGATAGATACCTTTTGATATCTTATTACTTGCTTCGAAGATTCATTCGATGGTCCCAAAGCAGTACATATACAAGACAAGAGACGACATTGCTTCTTTCCGATGATTTCCATTCCAATGCATCGCTCGGAAGAGCTGCACTGCAATCCACATTGCATTTGTGCAGAAGTTGATGAATTCTCTACATAGAATTCGTCTATACTGCATTCAGATGACAAAATCGTGTCAGATTGTACACGACGAAAGTCATTTACCGTAATGCTTGAGAAAACCATGGGACACAATTCCAAAAAGGAAACAAAACAAACCAACAAACAAAACAGCATTGTTACCGTCGAACGTTTCCTTTTTTCTAATTCTTTTTCCAAAATGTTTATGCTTACTGCATTCGTATTGTGGGGGTTTCAAATTCCTCTTGGATATATGAGTAATAGATTTGAAATATTCTATATTTTCAATTTATCGAAAGATCAAATGAAATGAAATTCTATTTGAAGCATACTTTCCGTATTCCGCGCCGTTCAAAATCTTATAACATTTTGTTCAAAGACATATTTTTCTATGATCATATTAGTTTTGGTTTAAAAAAATGAAGGATTAAACAAACGATGTATGCATAGACAGTTTTGTTAATTACATTGATCAAAGAATAAATTTGAAATTTTTATCATGTCTTTGGACTTCAATTGTTTATCAAAGGAAGCTTAGACAACACCGAAAATTACAAAAGCTTGTATGGATCAAATGTTTATTCTTCAAACTATCTATTAGGTATTTGGTGCAAATTTAATCTCATAGATGAAAAAAGTGACAATAACAAACCGTGAACCATCTCAAAAATCCATAAAACGAAATACAAATTCAAAGCAGAGCAACACGGACCTAGTATTTGGCTTTACCCAAATGAAGTACATCGTCAAATGACAAATAATCATTATGATAAATATTGATAGGAAAATTCCAAAACATGCCATATCAAATTCAAGCTAATCTGTTCGCCAAATATCGTACACGCTAAATACAATAAGTTTACATAACTTGTTCTATGTTTACATGCTTTTTAACATATATTGCTGATGTTGTTAGTCTATTGAACTAATATCTATTTCAGTCTTCCGTCCTTTTTTCAGAGTTTTTCGAGCTTAAAAGAATCTTACAATAGATTATTTTGGATTATAATATATACTTGCAAAGAAATAATATTGAATGATTACGTTAAGATTGTATATGTTTACTGGTCGCTTATTTAGAGTAAACACAGAAGTTAAATTTGACAAATAATGAATAAATAAAATGAGGCAATTCGTATCTTCAATGGGCAATTTTAGTTTTGATACTCATTTGCTTGCGAAGCACGACCTCTGGTGAGAGAGATACACTAAATGCCCATTCACTGGTTTGAAATAAAAACAATAAAAACAGTTTATATTTTTAGTCAGCTGGAACATACAGAATTAAGACCACTTACATGTGTATATTATCCACTTCAGTTTGGATTTTTCATCCCTAACCGCTCTTCTAAATATCCAACCACGCAGTTGGTTTTTTTATTTCAATTTTAAAGAATAAATTAGGGAAAATATCCGACGAAGTATATTTTATTGTTTTTATTAAGTTTCATCTAATTGTCATCAAAATTTGTCAAAATATCAAATACACCATACTTTTCTATTTATTTTAAGCGTTACACAAGATTTGAACAATTGATTCATCCAAATATTTTTGAAAAATAAGACCGATGATAAAATTATTCTGTGTGTAATATTTCAGACGCGAACTTTTTTTTTTTTTTTACTTTTCTATTTTATTATTTTTAAAATGCCCTCCTCTAATTTCTTATTTATTATAACGTCATAAAAGCACAATGACAACCCTCACCTTAAAAACAACGGAGAAATCGAAAAAAATTCAAAGATCAAAATATGAATATTAAGAATAACTGTATTTTTATTTTTTACTTTGGTTTATTCTAATACATTTTATTGAACATATTGTATACAAGATATACACCTTTATACACTGTATTTAACTAGAATACACAGGTACATTTACTAAATAAAAACATTGAAAATTATCAATTTTTATATTTTCAATAGAGAAAAAAAAATACAATAGCGTTTCCTTCAAATTATAACATGCCTTTAGTATTAGCATTTTTTATCTTAGTTTAAAAAAAAACTTAAATTTTACTGTTTTTATTGAGTTTCATCTAATTGTCATCAAAATTTGTCAAAATATCAAATACACCATACTTTTCTATTTATTTTAAGCGTTACATAATATTTGAACAATTGATTCATCCAAATATTTTTGAAAAATAAGACCGATGATAAAATTATTCTGCGTGTAATATTTCAGACGCGAACTTTTTTTTTTTATATACTTTTCTATATTATTATATTTAAAATGTCCTCTGTTGCAACCACTATTGAAATAAAACCACTATTGACATAAATTATTTCAATAGTGGTTGGGAATGTATTTCATTAGAAAAATCACCTTGCAACCACTATTGAAATAGAACTACTATTGAAATAAATTATTTTAATAGTGGTTGGGGACGTATTTCATTAGAAGAATCACTTTGCAACCACTATTGAAATACAACTACTACTGAAAAAATGATTTTAATAGAAGTTGGTAATGTATGTCATTATAAGAACTACTTTACAGACACCATTACAGTTCAACTACTATTAAATTTATTTTTTCAATCGTAGATTGGAATGAATTACTTTATAAATATAACTACGTAATCAAACGTTGTATATCATATTTCCAAACTATTTTGAAATGCAAGAAATCTAACGAATAATTTCAAACACACAATAAAGTTACAATTTTCACTGCTGTATAGAAATAAATAACCAATTCTCGTAAATAAACATGCATATATATTTGTTTTTATCTAACAAATAATTTCAAATATACAATTAAGGTCTTAAAGACTTGCATATTTTACAGTAGTAATAATCAAGACTATTAAATAAATATACTTATTTTATGATTTTCACTGTTGTGCAGAAATAACAAATCCTCGCAGATTAACAAATATAATTGTTTTCATATTGTTTCTTTACCTTTTTCTATAGATATATCATGTTTTATGAAAATTGTAAATTATGTGTACTAGAAGACAACGTTGTAAACTGCCAGAACCTCTTTTCAAAACCCCTGCATATTAAAAAATGATTTATAGCTTATATATCATTATAGACATGTTATAGTGATTATCACTATTGAAATAAATAATTTCAATAGTGGTTGTGGATGTACTTCATTATTACCAATATTGAATGAAATAAATTATTACAATAGTGGTTAGGTTGCGTTTCATTATAACCACTATTGAAATAAATTATTTCAATAGTGTTTAGGTATGCATTTCATTACAACCACCATTGAAATGATTTATTTCAATTGTGCATGTTAAAGATGCAGTTCATTACAACCATCATTGAAATAAAATATTTCAATAGTGGTAGGGATGCATGTCATTTTAATGCCAATTATTCCGACTGTGCATAACCCTTTCGGTTCCAGATGACAGGTGGTGTGGGAAACATGACCATATAGAGGTAAATCAATGAACATCATAATCAAAGAGGAATTCATCATCTCATAAGACATACTTCTTATCTTAAGAAACTTTCCTAGCAGAAAGGAAAGTGTTACAAAGAAACATAATAATATACATTAAACTGAAATGCATCATTAACCACTATAATTAACATTTCAATAGTGGTTGAAATAAAAGGTATCCCTAACCACTATTGAAATAATATATTTCAATTGTGGTCGTAATGAAGTACACCCCAACCACTATTGAAATGATATATCTCAATAGTGATATTTATAATAATATTTATCAAGAAATAATTATTCAATATACAGGGGGTTTGAAAAGAAGTTCTGGCAATTTACAAGAAGTTCAATATTAAGCAAATAATATACAATTTTCATAGGACATGATATGTCTGTACAACGAGAAATGTAAAAAAAAATATAAATCTTTAAAGTAATATTTATAAAGAAATTCATTCTAAGCTACGATTGAAATAATACTTTTAATAGTAGTTGTATTTCAACAGTGTCTGTAAATTGATTTTCAAAATGGAATACATCCTGGAGCACTATTTAATAATTTTATTTCAATAGTGGTTGTTTTTAAATAGTGGTTGCAGAGTGATTCTTCAAATGAAATACATTCCCAATCACTATTGAAATAATTTATTTCAATAGTGGTTTTATTTCAATAGTGGTTGCAAAGTGATTTTTCTAATGAAATGCATTCCCAACCACTATTGAAATAATTTATTTCAATAGTGATTTTATTTCAATAGTGGTTGCAACAGGCCTTCAACTAAACATTCAGGTATATTGACGACGTATTATGAATTAACAATTGTTATTTCCATACTTACGTCGACCCGATATATCCCAGTGAACTTGATTTTAAAGATACCATAGAGTCTGCGTCATCTGTTTCAAATTTGGATATTTTACTAGAAATCGACACATATGGTAACCTTACAACAAAACTTTATGGTAAACGCGATGACGTCATTTTTTCTATTGTCAACTCCCCTTACTTATGTTGCAATATACCTTCAACACCTGCATATGGTGTTTTTGTCTCTCAGTTCATTCGATCGCAAGGGCATGCTCTTCGTATGAACAGTTTCTAAGGCAAGGCAAGCTACTGACAAACAAGTTGATAAAACAGGAGTATAAACAGTGTCGCTTGAAGTAATCTTTTCGCAATTTCTATGGTCGATACAACGACCTTGTAAGCAAATACAATTTTCCACTGGGTCGCATGCTGACTTAAGTTTTTTATTCTAATTGTTAGAACATAATTAATCAATTAATTGTCTAAAGACTTTTCCGGGTCCCCCTTCCCACGATTACGACAAAGAGCACACAGCGGGTGTGATGTTCACTCCTCCTAGGCACTTGATCTTACCTCTATCTTTCTGGAGGTCCGTGTTGCTCTGCTTTGGATTTGTATTTCGTTTTATGGATTTTTAAGATAGTTAACACCTTCACTTTATGAAAAAAAGGATCATTCGGGGGAAGGGGGGACAAAGAGAGAGAGAGAGAGAGAGAGAGAGAGAGAGAGAGAGAGAGAGAGAGAGAGACCCGATTTGTTGAGGAAAGTGTGTTTTTTATATCACGAAAGGTGTGATTTATCGTGATTTTTAATTTACTTCAAGTTAGAAATTATCTTACCTGCGTTCGCTTAGGACTAAAGTGCTAACGGGCTATAGCTCTTAGCCACGCAGTGCAAAGGTGTCGTTTGCAGTTTAACCAGTTCCCAAATCTAACGATGCACCATGAAACTTTGTGGCATTCCAAAGGGGGATGTGTGGCTACTTGTACATTTGAGGAAAAAAATGTAATCATTTCTTGAATTGGCTTGTTTCTGCCAAAATGTTTCTTGTTTCTTGTTTCTGCTAACAATTTTGCCAGAAAATATAAAAGCAAAAAATATGAAGTCTTACATGTATTTTTTGTGTGAAAAGTATGCATACAAAAACAGGACACTTTTTTTAATCAGTCTGAACAGCTGTCAAACTGCACAGCTACAGACTCGTTTTGAAGATTTGAAAATCTGAAAAAAAAATATGAAAGAGGTTCATTGGTGTCCTCTCTACAACCAGTGTGATGAAAAAGTTTGAATTTTGCCTATTTAAATTGATAAGTATTAAGAATGCCAGAGATTTGCTTTTGTGGCATATTTACTTGCATAACCAAATATCTCAAAAAAAGTTCATAGAAATTTTCACAATATTTTAGCAAATAAATGTTGATAACTTAATCTAAACAAATGTACTTTTCAATGGGTGACGTCATTTTCGTCGGTCAACGGTTTTCAATTATCTTTTTCTAAAACATATTTTTAAAAAAATTAAAAACATTGGACAAAAATCAATGCTATTTAAAAATTTGTTAGAAAAATTATTTGTTTTAAATTCAAAATAGGAAAGGACATTTTTGGCAATGATTATCTTTTGTTTAGAAGGGTGCACAAAGTTCATTAATCATTAATGTTCGTGACTTCCAGTACCTTTTTTAGCAACATTTAATATTAAATTTTCAATTTTATCCAATTTTTTAAAGGTCTTTTGAGAAGTTAATGCCATGTTCTGTTTTGTGTCTGTGACTGATTCTGGTCCGTGTCGAAATTGTACACATCTGTAAACAAACATTTTATATGTGTAATTTATCGATAATACTAAGTGCAATGGTTTCAATCCTTCCTTTGATTTCATACAAGAAATGTTTTATCAAGAAAGCATTGGGTGACATCGCACTGTCCAGAGACAAAATAAAATTATCTGATAAATCCACTACGTAGTGGTTATTTTTACTTATAAACGAAAAAAATGAGTGGTGATTATTCGCAGCTCTTCACAATCCAATTAAGAATTAACAGTTAGCAAACCAGTCATAAAGAACATGAAAGACTCAGTCCGAACCTACTACAAAATTGTTTACTCTTTGCTTATTCGATGTTTACGTTTCCTCATTTGCAAACGTGCGGGTTCACGATAAAACTGGGACCTGATAGCGGAAGATTTGTTCCACCAACCGTCCACAGACACCAGGACAAACACTTCAACCAATGATGGATACATGCATTATGATTTTTTTGGTATAGGTAGACATAGCCGCGAGTCATACGCAAGTGACAAAATTGTATATAACACGATAACATTGATATCAATAATTACACTACCAAAATGTGTTAAAATTGTTACCAGGAGTTTTTTTCAATCCCCAACGTGACATGTTGCTAAGACCTGTTTGGATTTTAGCTGCCCTAAACTTATTGACAGTAACCTGTATACAGATAGGTGAGTACACTAGGTTTTTTTCCCAACTCACTTACCATATTTTTAATCACTAAATAAAAACTTAATACTGTCATAAGACAGCAATATCCTTACTAAAGTGTATACCCCTAAATGACATTTCCTCGGCATGAACCCGTTCTCATCAAAGAAAATGCTCGGTACATTCCATTTATTCTAATTCTTTCCTTGTATACTGTCAATCATGAATCTAGAAAGGGGACGGGGTGCCCCCTCCAGAAAAATGAAAGATGTAGTAAATTTACACCAAACAACAAGAGTACCACCAGCAAAAACACATTTTCACTTTAAACCACCCCTCTCTATGGAAAATTATTTTTGGTCACGCAAATATGCCGCCAAAAAGATAAACAAATATTCGATATTTTATAGGAATGAAGACAAAAATTACAACAAACAAAATATTTAAACTTTATGCATAAATTATGACCATCATTTTGCTATTGTCAGAGTGTAGATCCAGGATGAGTTACATGAAGGGGTTGAAATCCTCTTACACCCTCAGGTACCACGATGTGGAGTAGATACATCTGATTCAGTAAATGTAGCTTTATTACCTCATTATTTCAACCATAGTCAATATGTCATAGAAAATAAGGATTATTTTTGGTAAAAACAAAATGTGTGCATTTTTGTTTTGCTTCTTCTTTTTGTTAAAAGATAAATTGTTAATTTAGATTACAGGAATGCAAGATGAGCAAGAAGTATTTATCAAAATCTTAAAATCTATAAATCACGCTTGTTGACAATATACAAGAAAAAAAAAACTTTTTAAATCGTGTATTCGAGTTGTGATGTTTGATTATTCATCATTTTTTAAAACATATCTCTGATATCGCAGTACAAAGCAAAACTAAATTTAATTATGTCTTTAAATATAAAATTAAAAAATTGAAAAAATCCCTGGATTTTGTGAATAAAAGAACTATTCCATTTTCTTATTTACAAAACATGAAAAATTCATACTGGATATACGATATATCCGTGCATCGCTTCAACCCTTTAACACTGTGTATCCCCCAACTCTCTCTTTCTCTTGTTGTTCAGCATTTTTCGTCAGGTTTGATTGCAAATTGAATTTGTGTTTCTCTGAAACTCCATCTGATTTCCTTAGGATTCAGCAATATCAAATATCAAATTTGGTAAATAAAAATGGATTTGAGGAGACTTTTATCTGCAAGTCGTTGAATTGAATATATTTCATTTAGAATTACCCGGTTGATATTTATATACAGTTCCTATTTTGATGTTTTACAAAACCATTTCAGTACTGTTTACCGAATTGTCGAGCTGTGTGATTCCAATAAATTGATCAAATGGTTATGTGTCTCTATCTTTTCTCATTGTTACCCGGTTGATATCTATATACAGTTCCTATTTTGATGTCTTACAAAACCATTTCAGTACTGTTTACCGAATTGTCGAGCTGTGTGATTCCAATAAATTGATCAAATGGTTATCTGTCTCTATCTTTTCTCATTGTTCATTAACATTGTATCCCTAAGGATATGTGTAAAAATTTGCATAGCGTTTACAAGCTTCCGTTAAAACACTCTTTTCTACTAATGTCTTTACATCATAAGTTAACAAAAGAAATACAATTAAACAATAAATGAAAATGGTACGAAAAATAATCTCCCTTTTTATCCAAATTAATTTTAATTTTCTTGATTATGCCAATTTGTAGCTCCAAGCAGGATTCGGGTTGATGAATAATGGAACTAATGCAGTTTTATCCATACAAAACAACATTATATTAGCGCACATAAAGATGCGCAATCCTATAAAAGTCATTTAGGAATATGTTCCTTAAATATTTTCATATCAAAAGATTTTCGAGACATTTTACTTCATTAATACTTAGAGATCACAAACGTACTGATATTTAAGGTTAAATGTCGCAATGAAATTTTGGCATTAAATTTAATTTGCACAGAACATAAACCTAAATTAGTTTATTAAGTCCAACTGTGCCTAACATGTTTTAGGTAACAAACAAAGATTTTTTTATTTGTTAAAATGAAAGTGTAGTTCCACGGTCCTTTAATTTTAATTCTTTTTGTGGAGATACACTACCGCATCTAGCCAATATCTGAACAAACGCCCCCCCCCCCCCCCCCTCCTCCAATAAAGTCAGAACCCTAGAATTTGTTTTGTGAATGAGATCTGGCTAGATGAGATTTTTACAGAAGCAGTCAATTTTTTTTCAAATTCTGTTTATTAGGTCATATTCAACATATTAAGCCAGTAAAACGTTTATGTTAGGATGATTATTATATATCGCCTGATACAGTGTAATAACTGCTAAGTTCACAGACGCCAGCCAGAGGAACTGTCGTCGATCGCCCTTGTCAGTACATGTATGTTTTCAATAAAAAATGTAAATTAAAATATCAAGTGAGATAAATATTTCTGTAAGAGCTTCTGAATTTATGAGCATACTACCCATCTAATGTCAACAAGTTCAGTTGCGTCAATGCCTGCTTACAGCCTGAAGGTAACATGGACAAAACTTGATGACTAGTGTACCAAGCATCTATTGTTGATAGATAATCTACGGATGACAGTTATTGAGTAACAAAGTGAAATCATAACAGTCGCACTGACAGTAGTTGTTCGGGTCATTACAGTTTTGCGCAGCACTATTGGGTCTACTAATTAATCACGACTACCACAAAGTAGGTAAATGTTAACTATGACCAAACATACATCAATAAGGCATTAAAACTGCACAAAAAAGTAATACCCGAATGTCATCTATGCGAATACATTAATTTACATTGAATATTACTTTTGCGTGTAATTTTGTATTCAAGTAAGTTCAAGAACGTTTAATATATTAAACAACTGACCAATCGCGGTACACTTGTTAATTTGACATCGCACTTGATTTTTTGAGGCATACAACATGTGTGTAAAGAAAGAGCTGAATCAATCAATTTTTTAACATTTCGCATTTCATAAATAAACGGATCACACTGTTCAAACAATTACTATACTTATAAATGCAAATCATGTTTGTGTTGTGATTACCTTGCAATTTTTTAAGCGTATGCTTTCTTTCTAGAGTGTTTAATGTACAACTTTTATGTGTTTGACATCGGAAAACATACCTAAATCTATTATTTTTAATACACTAAACAAATCAGTATCATCTTCCGAATACCAATTAAGGGGAAGTTTCATTTTTTTTTTTAAATGCTGCTACCTCAATAAAATATATAAAATAAAATTAAGCAGATAACATACAAATTTGCGTACATACAAAGGACTGCGAACGATAGCATTGTCTAGCCGCCTAACTAAAAGTAATTTTTTGAAAGTTATCTTTATGTATATTGTCATTAAATATTAATGATGTGGTCAAACAAAGAGCGATAACTTTGTATTTTGGGTTAAAATAGCTTATTTCTTAATATAAAATAACGGAAAACGGTAATGTTTTTAAAACATCTTTCCCCCCGAGAAACAAAAATTCCTTTTGAGGGGTTTTAATTATTGTTATTAAGCATATTTTTACCAAAGGGTTTGTTGTTTCACGGGGGGGGGGGGGGGACATATATGTATAGACCAGAATACATTCCAAAAAAAAGAATTTTGCATCGTAAATTTCCGAAAAACCGAAAAATAATTAACAGATATGAATTAAATGAAATTTTACTTTGATACATATCGTAATTATGTTATTATTTAGTTTTTATGCACATACTGGCCGCTTAATAATATTTTCCTCACTCATAGAGTCCGATTTCAATGAAAAATTTTTAAGACCCCGCGTTAGCAAAACTTTTGTTTAAAGATATTAATAATTTGATTAAAAATTTTATTTTTATATAAATTGATTCGGATTTGATTATACTTTTTAGTAGAATTTTCCACTGGGTCGCATGCTGACTAAAGTTTTTTATTCTAATTGTTAGAACATAATTAATCAATTAATTGTCTAAAGACTTTTCCGGGTCCCCCTTCCCACGATTACGACAAAGAGCACACAGCGGGTGTGATGTTCACTCCTCCTAGGCACTTGATCTTACCTCTATCTTTCTGGAGGTCCGTGTTGCTCTGCTTTGGATTTGTATTTCGTTTTATGGATTTTTAAGATAGTTAACACCTTCACTCTATGAAAAAAAAGGATCATTCGGGGGAAGGGGGGACAAAGAGAGAGAGAGAGAGAGAGAGAGAGAGAGAGAGAGAGAGAGAGAGAGAGAGAGAGAGAGAGAGAGAGAGAGAGAGAGACCCGATTTGTTGAGGAAAGTGTGTTTTTTATATCACGAAAGGTGTGATTTATCGTGATTTTTAATTTACTTCAAGTTAGAAATTATCTTACCTGCGTTCGCTTAGGACTAAAGTGCTAACGGGCTATAGCTCTTAGCCACGCAGTGCAAAGGTGTCGTTTGCAGTTTAACCAGTTCCCAAATCTAACGATGCACCAAGAAACTTTGTGGCATTCTAAAGGGGGATGTGTGGCTACTTGTACATTTGAGGAAAAAAATGTAATCATTTCTTGAATTGGCTTGTTTCTGCCAAAATGTTTCTTGTTTCTTGTTTCTGCTAACAATTTTGCCAGAAAATATAAAAGCAAAAAATATGAAGTCTTACATGTATTTTTTGTGTGAAAAGTATGCATACAAAAACAGGACACTTTTTTTAATCAGTCTGAACAGCTGTCAAACTGCACAGCTACAGACTCGTTTTGAAGATTTGAAAATCTGAAAAAAAAATATGAAAGAGGTTCATTGGTGTCCTCTCTACAACCAGTGTGATGAAAAAGTTTGAATTTTGCCTATTTAAATTGATAAGTATTAAGAATGCCAGAGATTTGCTTTTGTGGCATATTTACTTGCATAACCAAATATCTCAAAAAAAGTTCATAGAAATTTTCACAATATTTTAGCAAATAAATGTTGATAACTTAATCTAAACAAATGTACTTTTCAATGGGTGACGTCATTTTCGTCGGTCAACGGTTTTCAATTATCTTTTTCTAAAACATATTTTTAAAAAAATTAAAAACATTGGACAAAAATCAATGCTATTTAAAAATTTGTTAGAAAAATTATTTGTTTTAAATTCAAAATAGGAAAGGACATTTTTGGCAATGATTATCTTTTGTTTAGAAGGGTGCACAAAGTTCATTAATCATTAATGTTCGTGACTTCCAGTACCTTTTTTAGCAACATTTAATATTAAATTTTCAATTTTATCCAATTTTTTAAAGGTCTTTTGAGAAGTTAATGCCATGTTCTGTTTTGTGTCTGTGACTGATTCTGGTCCGTGTCGAAATTGTACACATCTGTAAACAAACATTTTATATGTGTAATTTATCGATAATACTAAGTGCAATGGTTTCAATCCTTCCTTTGATTTCATACAAGAAATGTTTTATCAAGAAAGCATTGGGTGACATCGCACTGTCCAGAGACAAAATAAAATTATCTGATAAATCCACTACGTAGTGGTTATTTTTACTTATAAACGACAAAAATGAGTGGTGATTATTCGCAGCTCTTCACAATCCAATTAAGAATTAACAGTTAGCAAACCAGTCATAAAGAACACGAAAGACTCAGTCCGAACCTACTACAAAATTGTTTACTCTTTGCTTATTCGATGTTTACGTTTCCTCATTTGCAAACGTGTGGGTTCACGATAAAACTGGGACCTGATAGCGGAAGATTTGTTCCACCAACCGTCCACAGACACCAGGACAAACACTTCAACCAATGATGGATACATGCATTATGATTTTTTTGGTATAGGTAGACATAGCCGCGAGTCATACGCAAGTGACAAAATTGTATATAACACGATAACATTGATATCAATAATTACACTACCAAAATGTGTTAAAATTGTTACCAGGAGTTTTTTTCAATCCCCAACGTGACATGTTGCTAAGACCTGTTTGGATTTTAGCTGCCCTAAACTTATTGACAGTAACCTGTATACAGATAGGTGTGTACACTAGGTTTTTTTCCCAACTCACTTACCATATTTTTAATCACTAAATAAAAACTTAATACTGTCATAAGACAGCAATATCCTTACTAAAGTGTATACCCCTAAATGACATTTCCTCGGCATGAACCCGTTCTCATCAAAGAAAATGCTCGGTACATTCCATTTATTCTAATTCTTTCCTTGTATACTGTCAATCATGAATCTAGAAAGGGGACGGGGTGCCCCCTCCAGAAAAATGAAAGATGTAGTAAATTTACACCAAACAACAAGAGTACCACCAGCAAAAACACATTTTCACTTTAAACCACCCCTCTCTATGGAAAATTATTTTTGGTCACGCAAATATGCCGCCAAAAAGATAAACAAATATTCGATATTTTATAGGAATGAAGACAAAAATTACAACAAACAAAATATTTAAACTTTATGTATAAATTATGACCATCATTTTGCTATTGTCAGAGTGTAGATCCAGGATGAGTTACATGAAGGGGTTGAAATCCTCTTACACCCTCAGGTACCACGATGTGGAGTAGATACATCTGATTCAGTAAATGTAGCTTTATTACCTCATTATTTCAACCATAGTCAATATGTCATAGAAAATAAGGATTATTTTTGGTAAAAACAAAATGTGTGCATTTTTGTTTTGCTTCTTCTTTTTGTTAAAAGATAAATTGTTAATTTAGATTACAGGAATGCAAGATGAGCAAGAAGTATTTATCAAAATCTTAAAATCTATAAATCACGCTTGTTGACAATATACAAGAAAAAAAAAACTTTTTAAATCGTGTATTCGAGTTGTGATGTTTGATTATTCATCATTTTTTAAAACATATCTCTGATATCGCAGTACAAAGCAAAACTAAATTTAATTATGTCTTTAAATATAAAATTAAAAAATTGAAAAAATCCCTGGATTTTGTGAATAAAAGAACTATTCCATTTTCTTATTTACAAAACATGAAAAATTCATACTGGATATACGATATATCCGTGCATCGCTTCAACCCTTTAACACTGTGTATCCCCCAACTCTCTCTTTCTCTTGTTGTTCAGCATTTTTCGTCAGGTTTGATTGCAAATTGAATTTGTGTTTCTCTGAAACTCCATCTGATTTCCTTAGGATTCAGCAATATCAAATATCAAATTTGGTAAATAAAAATGGATTTGAGGAGACTTTTATCTGCAAGTCGTTGAATTGAATATATTTCATTTAGAATTACCCGGTTGATATTTATATACAGTTCCTATTTTGATGTTTTACAAAACCATTTCAGTACTGTTTACCGAATTGTCGAGCTGTGTGATTCCAATAAATTGATCAAATGGTTATGTGTCTCTATCTTTTCTCATTGTTACCCGGTTGATATCTATATACAGTTCCTATTTTGATGTCTTACAAAACCATTTCAGTACTGTTTACCGAATTGTCGAGCTGTGTGATTCCAATAAATTGATCAAATGGTTATCTGTCTCTATCTTTTCTCATTGTTCATTAACATTGTATCCCTAAGGATATGTGTAAAAATTTGCATAGCGTTTACAAGCTTCCGTTAAAACACTCTTTTCTACTAATGTCTTTACATCATAAGTTAACAAAAGAAATACAATTAAACAATAAATGAAAATGGTACGAAAAATAATCTCCCTTTTTATCCAAATTAATTTTAATTTTCTTGATTATGCCAATTTGTAGCTCCAAGCAGGATTCGGGTTGATGAATAATGGAACTAATGCAGTTTTATCCATACAAAACAACATTATATTAGCGCACATAAAGATGCGCAATCCTATAAAAGTCATTTAGGAATATGTTCCTTAAATATTTTCATATCAAAAGATTTTCGAGACATTTTACTTCATTAATACTTAGAGATCACAAACGTACTGATATTTAAGGTTAAATGTCGCAATGAAATTTTGGCATTAAATTTAATTTGCACAGAACATAAACCTAAATTAGTTTATTAAGTCCAACTGTGCCTAACATGTTTTAGGTAACAAACAAAGATTTTTTTATTTGTTAAAATGAAAGTGTAGTTCCACGGTCCTTTAATTTTAATTCTTTTTGTGGAGATACACTACCGCATCTAGCCAATCTCTGAACAAACGCCCCCCCCCCTCCAATAAAGTCAGAACCCTAGAATTTGTTTTGTGAATGAGATCCGGCTAGATGAGATTTTTACAGAAGCAGTCAATTTTTTTTCAAATTCTGTTTATTAGGTCATATTCAACATATTAAGCCAGTAAAACGTTTATGTTAGGATGATTATAATATATCGCCTGATACAGTGAAATAACTGCTAAGTTCACAGACGCCAGCCAGGGGAACTGTCGTTGATCGCCCTTGTCAGTACATGTATGTTTTCAATAAAAAATGTAAATTAAAATATCAAGTGAGATATATATTTCTGTAAGAGCTTCTGAATTTATGAACATACTACCCAGCTAATGTCAACAAGTTCAGTTGCGTCAATGCCTGCTTACAGCCTGAAGGTAACATGGACAAAACTTGATGACTAGTGTACCAAGCATCTATTGTTGATAGATAATCTACGGATGACAGTTATTGAGTAACAAAGTGAAATCATAACAGTCGCACTGACAGTAGTTGTTCGGGTCATTACTGTTTTGCGCAGCACTATTGGGTCTACTAATTAATCACGACTACCAAAAAGTAGGTAAATGTTAACTATGACCACACACACATCAATAAGGCATTAAAACTGCACAAAAAAGTAATACCCGAATGTCATCTATGCGAATACATTAATTTACATTGAATATTACTTTTGCGTGTAATTTTGTATTCAAGTAAGTTCAAGGACGTTTAATATATTAAACAACTGACCAATCGCGGTACACTTGTTAATTTGACATCGCACTTGATTTTTTGAGGCATACAACATGTGTGTAAAGAAAGAGCTGAATCAATCAATTTTTTAACATTTCGCATTTCATAAATAAACGGATCACACTGTTCAAACAATTACTATACTCATAAATGCAAATCATGTTTGTGTTGTGATTACCTTGCAATTTTTTAAGCGTATGCTTTCTTTCTAGAGTGTTTAATGTACAACTTTTATGTGTTTGACATCGGAAAACATACCTAAATCTATTTTTTTAATACACTAAACAAATCAGTATCATCTTCCGAATACCAATTAAGGGGAAGTTTCATTTTTTTTTAAAGTGCTGCTACCTCAATAAAATATATAAAATAAAATTAAGCAGATAATATACATATTTGCGTACATACAAAGGACTGCGAACGATAGCATTGTCTAGCCGCCTAACTAAAAGTAATTTTTTGAAAGTTGTCTGATTAAAGTTATCTTTATGTATATTGTCATTAAATATTAATGATTTGGTCAAACAAAGAGCGATAACTTTGTATTTTGGGTTAAAATAGCTAATTTCTTAATATAAAATAACGGAAAACGGAAATGTTTTTAAAACATCTTTCCCCCCGAGAAACAAAAATTCCTTTTGAGGGGTTTTAATTATTGTTATTAAGCATATTTTTTACCAAAGGGTTTGTTTTTTTCACGGGGGGGGGGGGGGGACATATATGTATAGACCGAAATACATTCCAAAAAAAGAATTTTGCATCGTAAATTTTCGAAAAATAATTAACAGATATGAATTAAATGAAATTTTACTTTGAGACATATCGTAATTATGTTATTTTTTAGTTTTTTATGCACATACTGGCCGCTTTATAATATTTTCCTCACTCATAGAGTCCGATTTCAATGAATTTGTTTTAAGACCCTGCGTTAGCAAAACTTTTGTTTAAAGATAAATTATTTGATTACACATTTTATTCTTATATAAATTGATTTGGATTTGATTATACTTTTTATTAGAAAAACTTAGTTTTTGAATATCTGACAGAAATTCCGAAATATTTGGATGTAAAATGTAGGCGGGGAACGGGCGTTAGCGTTCGCAGTTCTTTCAACTCTTGCTTATTTTGTATATCTATTGTTACTAATAAAAGATGAAATACCAAGCAAGAACATCTACTCGATACAAGGCAGAATATAGCTTCCATTATAATTATTTTTACAAATCACGGGTGTATAACCAATAACCATTAAAATTTGTTTCTAGCCTCAATGCAGGGGAATTTTAAACTAGTATTACATGACTCTCAATTCAAGAGACCACACTAATATTTTTTAAATCAAAGATGCATCAGTTTAGGAACGTTCAATTGCCTTGATATTTTAAAGGTAAACACACGAGAGCCAGGCCATATTGCATGTAACTCTTACCATTTTCATAAGAGACCATCAGACTATTGAAATTAAAACTTCAAAAAAAAAATTAAATGCTGATGAACATAGTTTATTAATTTAAACTTATTTATTACAAACGTAATACTCTGTGATTGGAATTCTTAAAGCCTCTATAACATATATAGTTCAACAATTACCATTGAAATACCGATTAAAGCTCAATTTATTATTGCAATGTTAACTGTTCATGTGATATCAAAATACACCATGATTCTTGCAAAATGTTGGGGTTTTGATAAATTTACAATGATCTGATTAATACATGCTGTTTTTTTTAAAAAAAAAAAAACCTGTTTTAATGATAAAAAAAATGTTTAGATTCTACAAATCTAACCGTATTGTATTAATTAAAAAAAACATCTATAATAATGTTAACACTGTTTTAATTTAAATGTATCCTGTTCAGTTAATTCAAGGAGTAATTCAACCAAAAGGTTTGATATTCCTCTCCATTCAACTATTTTAGGTGACCTTGCATGTTCAGGCGGCAGTGAAGAAATCGAGATTGATGGCTACGATCCAAGGGGTTTCAGATTTCCACTTAAAGGTTCCAATGGCTTTCCTGTGTAAGTTTTACAAGTATTTCGCTTCTCATTGTTGTAAGTTCACCTGAGACAAAGCTCTAATATAAAATCAATTATAGAAATTTAGTTTTTAGAAATTCAATAATCTTTCAATTGAGCAAACGGAAATTGCATGAAAATAATATCATTTAATATTTATTCATTTGATGAGATATCGGCGCTTCTGATTGGTCGAAAAATTTCTTTGATACCTGCATCAATAAAATTTTCGCCGGATCTACTTTTCTCAACTGTTCTGATCTAACAGTATTTATAGAACGGGAATTTCAAAAATAAACACTGTAAACAAAATGTAAAGTTGTGTCTGTTTTATTGTCAGCAAACAGAATACAACTTTATAAACACAAGAACTTAAAAGTTTAACCTTCAAAAATAAACAAAACACATTATTTGATTCACGAAATAGAAAATTAAGCGTCTTCTCACGATTTCGTCTGCTTAAGATCAATCAACATTTACAGCGAGACATGCTGTTCCTTCTCCAGGAAACAATAACTAACATATAGGTCTATAAACTTTCACGGTAATAATGCTGTTCAAATTTGGTAACGATAATTTTTAAATTTACACACGTACACGATCGGTCATCAGAATAAGCGTCGTAAAAAAAAATCTATGAGTAATGCATCAACTCCTTCAGCGCATTCCAAGCGGCAGATATACCATTTAAGTACATTAGTGGCTATCTAGTTACCACAACGTTTACAAAAGTCGCTTATACATACTATTCTTTGTCGACATATCAGCTATTTTCGTCCACGATCGCCTTTCCTTGGATGATTATGTCCAGTTGCATATTTCAGCGATCTCACATGAAACTAGTTTTATTTGTATTACGAGTTTTTCTGCACAGTGAATAATATCACAAGCTATCGCATGTATTTTCCTTTCGTTTTCAATTCAACCGGTTCAACTTTTAACTCACGATTTGTGTTTATTCAATTAAATTTAGCTCAATAGCTTTGCATCAGCTGAAGGCGCATCCATTTTGAATATTTTTGCTGTTGTTGTTTTGTATTCATACGCGTCGCTTCATTTACATTATTTACATTTTTGATCAAAGACACTTCACATTTTTTTCATTTGAAAATGTTTTATTAAATGATAAGAAATGACGATAATAATTTTTCTATTGATCGACGTATCAAAGAAAAATTTGACCGGAAAACTACGCGCATTGATGAAAAAGTTTTCCGGTCAAATTTTTCTTTGATACGTCGATCAATAGAAAAATTATTATCTTCATTTCTTAATTCAGAGAAATAGAGAAAGATATGTTTTCTTTTTCAAAGTAAAAATTTATTGATATAAATTGTATTCTTTCTTTTACCATTTAGTTCAATTCAAATGGTTAAGACAGATTTGAAATCATTAAATCATCAAATCATGCTGTTTTGAATCGATTAGCATCTTGATTAAATGTAATATAAACATTTAAAATATCAAAAGTCCATTGAAATGAAAATAGCCTTAAATCGATTTTACAGATTATATATATATTTATTTTGTAATTTGGTGCAAATTGCATGTTGATTGAAGTTGCTTGAAAGAATTTTAATATGTTGATATTTTTATCTCAATTTCCGGGTCTAGGCGAGCTTCGGCGCCTTTCAAGACAGATCAAAATGAAAATTTTTTTTACAAATCTACAATCTTTTATCTACTATCCTTAAATGTTTGAACTCGATATCTTTTATAATTTTGGAGAACGTAGAGGAACAAGCAACCTCTTTAAAAATCGTTAAAACGTCAATTTCTCAAAAACCTAAGTGACGTCATCAATATAATTAAAAAACCTATGAGGTTTAGATCATTATCTATCAAATCTGCAAGTTTCATGAAAATCAGTCGAGCCGTTTCTGAGAAAATGCGTGCACAAAATTTGTAAGAAAAAAAAATAACTAGACACGATAGTAACTAGACAAAAATAATAATAACTAGATACGACCTCGTTACGAGTAACGAGTAGGTCTTCCGTCTGATTTTTTTTATATTTTGAATGATGCCATGAAATATTGATACAATTTCATATTTAACACCCCCCCCCAAAAAAAAATAAAATATTGGATAAAAATCCCTAATTACGCCAAACATGGGCCTGACGATAAGTTTTTTTTCAAACCGATAATGTAGTGTTCAACAACTTTGATTCTATAATGCATAACAAAATATTTATCGTTTTTAAGTTATTCGTAATAGACTTTACGAGTCTCTTGGTCCCTAATTAAAGGGGCAAGCCCCTTTTTCTTGATTTTATTGGAAAGAACTTTTGATTATCTACCACTTTTGTTATATATAATTTAACAAAATGTCAACTGATAAAAAGATACAGATCAAAACGTATGACAATTTTGAATGAAAATTCGTACCCAATTTTTGTGCTTAGGCGAGCTCCATGAAATGGCGCCACTCGGGTAAAACAATACAATAGTGCACAACTTCAAACTATAGACTACCTATCCTGAAAATTTCGTATTCATATCTTTAATAGTTTCTGAGATCAGCTCTGCACAAAATAGGTCGTAAAAAGGTAGAAAATTCGCCGTAACTCGGTACCAGAAGTGACGATTTCAAAATTTCAAAAACGTCTAAAACTATGACCACCGGCAATCATCTGTGAAAAAATGGTCAAAATCGGCTGAATAGTTTTTGAGAAATCGCGTGCACAAAATTTGTGGAAAAAAATAATAAGAAGAAACAGTACGAAAACAATAAGGTCTTCCGTTGGAAACGGAAGACCTTAAAAATGGGGAAAAAGAAACCGAACGAAAACAATAAGGTCTTCCGTTGGAAACGGAAGACCTTAACTAGACACGATCTCGTTGCGAGAAACGAGGGGGTCTTCCGTTCGATCTTTAGAAGGTGATATGACATCATTGAATTTGATTTTTGATAACAAAACATGATTTGGAAATAGGAGTGGAGTACTAATGGTTTTTTTGGATCGCTTCTTATAAGCTCTTTTACATAGCCTTTTCAAATATATGCATTTCTTCCAATCGAAATAAAAAAAGATTAAACTTTATTACCTCTAGCCCCTAAATACCCTAGTAGGGTAAACGGATGAGAACATATTTACATTGTAAAGATATATAAACGATTTATTTTGCTTCTAAAACGTTTAACAAAATATCTCTCAGTAAAGGGCTACAGATGAAAGACTTTAAAGCCCCTTGGTCCCCATATTTGAGGAGCCAGCCCCTTTTTCTTGATATCAAATGAAAGGTCATTTAATTCTTAACACATTTTGTTATATCAGTGTTTATTAATTTGTTACTGAAAGGTTATTAAATTCTAAACAAATTTTGTTCAAAAAGTGTATAGAAATTCGTTACCGTTCTGGAGATATATGAGAAAGAAGGTTTTAGGGGCCGATCCCTTTTCTCCTTAAAAGGGCCGTTTGATGAAATTTTGAAGGTTGCATTTTGTTAAAAACATCATTTTGAACAACCTTTCTTCTGTATTGCATTACAAAATATTTTTCCTTTCTGAGTTATTGGTGATCAAAAGTTTGGACTTTTGGCCCCTAAAAACCCCTAATTACATAACACATGATAAAATCATACATGTAACATTACTTGGATACATACAAATGTAACTGTATGATAAACATATTTGCTTCTATAACCTTTCACAAAATATCTCTCAGTAAAGGGCTACAGATTAAAGACTTAAGAGCCATTTGGTCCCCTTATTTGAGGAGCCAGCCCCTTTTTCTTGATATCAAATGAAAGGCAATTTAATTCTAAACAAATTTTGTTTAGAAATTCGTTACCGTTCTAGAGATATATGAGAATGAAGGTTTTAGGGCCGATCCCAAATCTCCTTATAGGGGCCGTTTAACGAAATTTTGAAGGCTGCATTTTGTTGAGAACATCATTTTGAACAACTTTTCTTTTGTACTGCATTTTAGAATATTTTTTCTTTCGGAGATATGGGTGATCAAAATTTTGAACTTTTGCCCCCTAAAAACCCTTAATCACGTGACACGTGATAAAATCATTACATTACTTGGATACATAACTGTAAGATAAACACATTTGCTTCTATAACCTTTCACAAAATATCTCCCAGTAAAGGGCTACAGATAAAAGTCTTAAGAGCCCTTTGGTCTCCTAATTGGAGGAGCCAGCCCCTTTTTCTTGATATCAAATGAAAGGTCCTGTAAATATAAACCTTTTTTACAATACATGTCTTAACAAAATATTTTTCAGAAAAGAGATAAACAAAGAAAACCAAAAAAAATACGACATTTTCTTTTAACTCAATTTTTGGGTCCAGGCGAGCTTCGGCGCCTTTCAAGCCAGATAAAAATGAAATAAAATTGCACATCTACAATCTTTCGTCTACTATCCCTGAAAGTTTAAACTCAATATCTTTTATAGTTTAGGAGAAGTAAGAGTAACAAGCCACCCCTCTAAAAATCGCTAAAACGTCAATATCTCAAAAACGGAAGTGACGTCATCAATATATTTATTACCTATAAGGTTTCGATCACTATCTATCATATCTGAAAGTTTCATGAAAATCGGTCGAGCCGTTTCTGAGTAATCGCATGCACAAAATTTGTAAGAAAAAAAAGAAAAATAACTATATACGACCTCGTTACGAGTAACGAGTAGGTCTTCCGTCCGATTTTTTTTTAGTTTAAATGATACCATGAAATATCGATACAATTTCAAAATTCCCCACCCCCCAATTTTAAGATAAAGAATAAAAACCCTGATTACGTTAAACATGGGTCTGACGATGACTTTTTCAAACCGATAATGTAGAGATCAACAACTTTGATTTTAAAATGCATAAAAGAAAAGTTATCGTTTTCAAGTTATTCGTAATAGATTTAACTAGTCTCTTAGTCCCTAATTAAAGGGGCCATCCCCTTTTTCTTGACTTTATTGGATAGAACTTTTAATTCTCTACATCTTTTGTTCTTTATGTCTTAACAAAATATCAACTGATAAAAAGATACTGATCAAAACATATGAAAATTTTGATTCGAAATCCGTACCCCATTTTCGTGCCTAAGCGAGTTCCAAGAAATAGCGCCACTGGTGCAAAACAACTAAATAGTGCACAACTTCAAACCATGTTCTACATATCCTGAAAATTTCAAAGTCATGTCTCTAATAGTTTCTGAGATCAGCTCTGCACAAAATTGGTCGTAAACAATTACAAAATCGACCGTAAATCCGGACCGGAAGTGACGACGACAAAAAATTCAAAAACATTTAAAATTCAGATAATGTCCCATCATCTGTGAGATCAGTCGAGTAGTTTTCGAGAAATCGCGTGCACAAAATTTGGAAAAAAAATAAATAAACAGTACGAAAACAATAAGGTCTTCCGTTGGAAACAGAAAACCTTAATAATAACTAGACACGATCTCGTTGCGAGCAACGAGGAGGTCTTCCGTCCGATTTTTAGAAGAAAATATGACATCATCGACTTTGATTTTCGACAAAAAGGAGTGAAGTACTAATGCTTTATTGTATCGCTTTTTATAAGTTCTATTCCATTGCTTTTTAAAATACTTGCATTTCTTCCAATTAAGAATGAAAAGATTAAACTTGTTGACATCTGGTCCCTAAAAACCCTAATTGGGTAACGCAAGAGAAAATCACTATATTGTTGGGATATATCAACGTATTATACCTAATCTAGCTTTAATAACCTTTCACAAGATGGCTCTCATTAAAGGGCTATAGATAAACATTTTTAGAGCCCTTTGATCCCCTAATTTAATGGGCCAGCCCCCTTTTTTCTTGGAATCAAATAAAAGGACATTTAATTCTGAACAAATTTTGTCAAAAAGTGTGTAAAAATTCGTTACCTTTCTGGAGATATATGAGAAAGAAGGTTTTAGGGGCCGATCACTTATAGGGGCCGTTTAACGAAAATTTGAAGGTTGCATATTGTTAAGAACATCCTTTTAAGGTAGCTCCCTACTCGTAAAATTCTCTGAGGAAAGTTGAAAAACCGAACTGATTTCGATTTAATAGACTTAAATGTCATCAATTGTTAGAAAAAATATACATGTCATCACACTTTTTGAGATGCCAGATAAACATAAACTAAAGCATATTTTAGCATTAGAAAAATGTATTTTTTTTCTGTCAAAAGTAAAATCTTGTAGGCAGAAATTTGTTTTTCTTGTTTAATTTTAATGTCAACTTTATCAGAAAACTAAAATTACAAAAATATTTTAAAAATAATCGTTGGAATAAGAAAAACTATAGCATTTAGACATACAACTGAGAGAAAAGTCAGAAAAGAGTTATTTCCCCTTTGCATAGATAAAATATATGAAAATTTGGAAATTTAGTATAAAATTAAGTGCAAAAATATCTTTAACCTACCAATAATTCTAATTACATCCATGTGATTATATTCACATAAAATAAATAAAACTATCTTGCACAATTTTTAAAGAATTCAAAGTTTTACAAAAAAGTGTGACGTCACAGAACACTGGATCTACTTTAAACAATTTTTTTTTGTATTGCATTTCCAAATATTTTTTCTTTCTGAGATATGGGTGATCAAAATTTTGGACTTTTGGCCCCTAAAAAACCCTTAATTACGTAACACATAATAAAATCATTACATTGCTTGAATACACAACTGTGAGATAAACAAATTTGCTTCTATAATCTTTCACAAAATATCTCTCAGTAAAGGGCTACAGATTAAAGACGTATAGCCCTTTGGTCCCCTTATTTGAGGGGTCAGCCCCTTTTTCTTGATATTAAATGAAAGGTCATTTAATTCTAAACAAATTTTGTTCAACAAGTGTTCAGAAAATCGTTACCGTTCTGGAGATATATTAGAAAGAAGATTTTAGGGGCCGATCCCTTATCTCCTTATAGGGGCCGTTTAACGAAATTTTGAAGGTTGCATATTGTTAAAAACATTGATTTGAACAATTTTTCTTCTGTACTGCATTATAAAAAAAATTTCATTTCTAAAATATGGATGATCGAAATTTTGGACTTTTGGCCCCGAAAAACCCTTAATTACGTAACTCATAATAAAATCATTACATTGCTTGGATACATAACTGTGAGATAAACATATTTGCTTTTATAACCTTTCACAAAATATCTCTCAGTAAAGGGCTACATATTAAACACTTTAGAGCCCTTTGGTTCCCTTATTTGAGAGACCAGCCCCTTTTTCTTGATTTCAAATGAAAGGTCCTGTAAAGAGAAACTTTTTTTACATCACATGTTTTAACAAAATATTTTTTAGAAAAGAGATAATCAAAGAAAACCAGAAAAAATTACGACGTTTTTTCAATCTCAATTTTCGGGTCCTGGCGAGCTTCGGGGCCTTTCAAGTCAGATCAAAATGAAAATAAAATTGCAAATCTACAATCTTTTGTCTACTATCCCTGAAAGTTTGAACTCAATATCTTTTATAGTTTAGGAGAACGTAGAGGAACAAGCGACCCTCTAAAAATCGCTAAAACGTCCATTTCTTAAAAACGGAAATGACGTAATCAATGTAATAAAAAACCTATAAGGTTTAAGTTATTATCTATCAGATCTGAAAGTTTCATGAAAATCGGTCGAGCCGTTTCTGAGAAATCGCGTGCACAAAATTTGTAAGAAAAAAAAATAAAAATAATAATAACTAGACACGATCTCGTTGCGAGCAACGAGGAGGTCTTCCGTCTGATTTTAGAATTTGAGATATATGTTAGATCTTGATTTTGCTAAACATGATTTAGAATAGAAAAACGGGGTCTACATTCTAAGGGCCAGAGACTATTTTGTTTCAAGGATAAGAGCTTTGTTCAACAAGTGTTTAGAAATTCGTCACCGTTCTTGAGATATCTGAGAAAAAATTTTTTTGGGGCCAGTCCTTTACCTCCTTATTGGAGCCGCTGAACCAAATTTTGAAGGTTGCATTTTGTAAAGTACATCATTTTGAGTATCTTTTCTTCTACACTGCATTTCAAAACATTTTCCTTTTTGAGATATAGCTGGTCATGTGTATGGACCCTTGACCCCTAAAAAATCCTTATTCCATAACACATGAAAAAATCATTACATTACTTGGATACAGAACTGTAAGATAAACATATTTGCTTCTATTTCATTTCATTAAATTTCCCTCAGTAAAGAGCTACAGATGAAATATTTTAGAGCCCTTTAGTTTCCTAATTTTATGGGCCAGCCCCTTTTTTTGATATCAAATAAAAGGTCAATTGAATCTCAACACATTTTGTTCAACAACTGTTTAGAAATTCGTTACCGTTCTTGAGATATTTGGGAAAGAACGTTTTAAGGGCTGATCCCTTAACTCCTTATAGGGGCCATTTAACGAAATTTTGAAAATTGCATCTTATTAAGTACATCTTTCTGAGTATCTTTTCTTCTTTACTGCATTTCAAAATGTTTTTCCTTTCTGAGATATTGGTGATCAAAATTCTATAATTTTGACCCCTAAAAAACCCTTATTATGTAACACATGATAAAATCATTACATTGCTTGGATACATAACTGTAAGATAAACATATTTGCTTTTGCTTTTGCTTTGGCGCCTTTCAATCCAGTTCAAAATGAAAATAAAATTGCAAATCTACAATCTTTTGTCTACCATTCCATGAAAGTTTGAACTCAATATCTGTTATAGTTTAGGAGAAGTAAGAGTAACAAGCCACCCCTCTAAAATCGCTAAAACGTCAATATCTCAAAAACGGAAGTGACGTCATCAATATAATTAAAAACCTATAAGGTTTCGATCACTATCTATCATATCTGAAAGTTTCATGAAAATCGGTCTAGCCGTTTCTGAGAAATTGCGTGCACAAAATTTGTAAGAAAAAAAAAAAATAATAATAGGGAAAAAGAAACCGAACGAAAACAATAAGGTCTTCCGTTGGAAACGGAAGACCTTAATAATTGGGAAAAAGATACCGAACGAAAACAATAAGGTCTTCCGTTGGAAACGGAAGACCTTAACTAGACACGATCTCGTTGCGAGCAACGAGGAGGTCTTCCATCCGATTTTTAGAAGAAAATATAACATTATTGACTTTGATTTTCGACAACAAAACTTGATATGGAAAAAGGAGTGAAGTACTATTGCTTTAATGTATTGCTTTTCATAAGTTCTATTCCATTGCTTTTTAAAATACTTGCATTTCTTCCAATTAAGATTGAAAAGATTAAACTTGTTTACATCTGGTCCCTTAAAACTCTAATTGGGTAACCCAAGAGCAAATCATTATATTGTTAGGATATACAAACGTATTATACCTAATCTAGCTTTAATAACCTTTCACATAATGGCTCTCATTAAAGGGCTATAAATAAAAAATTTAAAAGCCCTTTGATCCCCTGATTTAAGGGTCCAGCCCCTTTTTCTTGGCATTAAATGAAAGGTCATTTAATTCTAAACACATTTTGTCAACAAGTGTTTAAAAATTCGTTACCGTTCTGGAGATATATGAGAAAAAAGGTTTTAGGGCCGATCCCTTATCTCCTTTTAGGGGCCGTTTAACGAAATTTTGAAGGTTGCATATTGTTAAGAACATTAATTTGAACAATTTTTTCTTCTGTTCCTTATTTCAATTTTTTTTTTCTTTCCGAGATATGGGTGATCAAAAGTTTGCAGTTTTGGCCCCTTAAAAACCCATCATTACATAACACATAATAAATTCCTTACATTGCTTGGATACATAACTGTAAAATGAACATATTTGCTTCTATAACCTTTCACAAAATAACTCTCAGTAAAGGGCTACGGCCCCTAATGGGAAGGGTCAGCCCCTTTTTCTTGATATCAGATGAAAGGTCATTTAATTCTTAACAAATTTTATTCGAAAAATGTTTAGAAATTCGTTACCGTTCTTGAGATATATGAGAATGAAGGTTTCAGGGGCCGATCCCTAATCCCCTTATAGGGGCCGTTTAACGAAATTTTGAAGGTTGCATTTTGTTGAAAACTTTTGATTTTTAGTCCCTATAAACCTTTAATCACGTGACACATGATAAAATCATTACACTACTTAGATACATAATTGTAAGATAAACACATTTGCTTCTATAACCTTTCACAAAATATCTCTCAGTAAAGGGCTACAGATAAAAGACTTTAGAGCCCTTTGGTCCCCCAATTGGAAGGACCAGTCCCTTTTTCTTGATATTTGATGAAAGGTCCGGTAAATATAAACCTTTTTTACGTTACATGTTTTAACAAAAAAATTTTCAGAAAAGAGATAATCAAAGAAAACCAGAAAAAACCGACATTTTTTTAAACTCAATTTTTGGGTCCAGGCGAGCTTCGGGGCCTTTCAAGCCAGATCAAACTGAGTTTTAGAGAAATCGCGTACACAAAATTGGTTGGAAAAAAAAAATAACTAGACATGATCTCGTTGCGAGCAACGAGGAGGTCTTCTGTCCGATTTTTAGAATAAGGAATGACCTTACTCTTGATCTTCGTCAACGAAACTTATCCGGAAAAGGAGGCGGAATCTATGAGTGTAATGGGTGAGAGACTTTCTATCCCTTTGGTGTCCCTTATTTGAGGGATCAGCTCCTTTTCATTCATTTAAGTTAAAAGGCATTTTTGTGTACCGCTAATAAGTGTTTAGAAATTGGTTACCGTTTTTTAGATATCTAGGACAAATCGTTTTGATATGCGGTCCTAAAACTCCTTTTAGGGTCCAGATAACAAACAATATATGGTTGTACATTGTTAAGCACATTATTTTGAGCATCTTTTGTAAAATGCTGCTTTCCAGAATTTTCCTCTATTTCGAGATATTGAAGATCAAAGTGTTGGACTTCTGGCCCCTTAAAATCCCAAATTACATAACAAAGGAGGAAATGATTACCATGTATAGGTAAATGACATTAGAATGAACTTTATTGCCTTTATAACGTATCACAAAATATTTCACAGTAAAAAGTTATCATTAAAAGACTTTAGAGCCCCCTCAGCCCTTTATTTGAAGGGCCAGCCCCTTTTTCTTGATTTCATAAGAATGTTCTTGTCAATTCAAACACATTTTGTTCAACAAGTGTTTACAAATTTTGTACCGTTCTCGAGATATCTTGAGAGGGTCGTTTTAGGGGCCGACCCTGTAACTCCTTTTAGGGACCGCATAACAAAAAAATATGGTTGCAGATTGTTAAGCTCAATATTTTGAGCATCTTTTGTTCAATATTACTTTTTAAAATTTTCCTCCATTTTGAGATATTGAGCATCACGTTTTGGACTTCTGGCCCCTTGAATCCCCTAATTATGTAACATAGAAGTAAATGATTGTCATGTGTAAGTGAATAACGTTAGAATGAACATAATTGCTTCTATAACGTATCACAAAATATTTCACGGTAAAAAGTTATCATTAAAAGACTTTAGAGCTCCCCCAGCCCCTTATTTGAAGGGCCAGCCCCTTTTTCATGATTTCAAATAAAAGCTCTAATCAATTCACAGAAAAATATATAAACCATATGTCAGATTTACAACCTTTTGCCTACAATCCCTGAAATTTTGAACTCAATATCTTAAATCGTTTAAGAGTTTACTCCTGGACAAGCCGACCCTCTGAAAAGCGTTAAATTGTGAGTAACTCAAAACCGGAAGTGAAGTCATCATTAAAAAAAAATTCCAATAAGGTTCAAATCATTTTCTGTCAGACCTGAACGTTTCATGTAAATCGGTGGAGTTGTTTTAGAAAAATCGTGTACACAAAATTGGTTGAAAAAAAAAAAAAAAAAAATAATAATAGGGAAAAAGAAACCGAACGGAAAACAATAAGGTCTTCCGTTGGAAAACGGAAGATGTTAACTATACACGATCTCGTTGCGAGCAACGAGGAGGTCTTCCGTCCGATGTTTAGAATAAGAAATGACATTGGTCTTGATCTTCGTCAAAGAAACTTATCCGGAAAAGGAGGCAGAATCTATGAGTGTAATGGGTGAAAGGCTATCTATCCCTTTGGTGTCCCTTATTTTAGGGATCAGCTCCTTTTCATTCATTTTAGTTAAAGGTATTTTTGTGTACCGCTAATAAGTGTTTAGAAATTGGTTACCGTTTTTGAGATATCTAGGACAAATCGTTTTGATATCCGGTACTATAACCCCTTTTAGGGTCCAGATAACAAACAATATATGGTTGTACATTGTTAAGCACATTATTTTGAGCATATTTTGTTAAATACTGCTTTCCAGAATTTTCCTCTATTTCGAGATATTGAAGATCAAAGTGTTGGACTTCTGGCCCCTTAAAATCCCTATTACATACACTGTAGCATAGGAGTAAATGATTACCATGTATAGGTAAATAACCTTAGAATGAACATAATTGGCTCTATAACGTATCACAAAATATTTCACAGTAAAAAGTTATCATTAAAAGACTTTAGAGCCCCCTCAGTCCCTTATTTGAAGGGCCAGCCCCCTTTTCTTGATTTCATAAGAATGTTCGTGTCAATTCCAACACTTTTTGTTCAACAAGTGTTTACAAATTTTGTACCGTTCTCGAGATATCTTGAGAGGGTCGTTTAAGGGGCCGACCCTGTAACTCCTTTTAGGGACTGCATAACAAAGAAATTATGGTTGCAGATTGTTAAGCTCAATATTTTGAGCATCTTTTGTTCAATATTGCTTTTCAAAATTTTCTTCTATTTTGAGATATTGAGCATCAAATTTTTGGACTTCTGGTCCCTTAAAATCCCTAATTATGTAACATAGGAGTAAATGATTGCCATGTGTAGGTGAATAACGTTAGAATAAACATAATTGCTTCTATAATGTATCACAAAATATTTCACGGTTAAAAGTTATCATTTAAAGACTTTAGAGCTCCCTCAGCCCCTTATTTAAAGGGCCAGCCCTTTTTTCATGAATTCAAATGAAAGCTCTAATCAATTCCAACACATTTTGTTCAACAAGTGTTTAAAAGTTTGTACCTTTCTCGAGATATCTTGAGAGGGTCGTTTTAGGGGCCGACCCTGTAACTCCTTATAGGGACTGCATAACAAATAAATTATGGTTGCAGATTGTTAAACTCAATATTTTGAGCATCTTTTGTTCAATATTGCTTTTCAAAATTTTCCTCCATTTTGAGATATTGAGCAAAAAAGTTTTGGACTTCTGGTCCCTTAAATCCCCTAATTATGTAACATAGGAGAAAATGGTTGCCATGTGTAGCTGAATAACGTTAGAATGAACATAATTGCTTCTATAACGTATCACAAAATATTTCACGGTAAAAAGTTATCATATAAAGACTTTAGAGCCCCCTCAGCCCCTTATTTGAAAGGTCAGCCTCCTTTTTCGTGATTTCAAATGAAAGCTCTTATCAATTCAAACACTTTTTGTTCAACAAGTGTTTACAAATTTTGTACCGTTCTCGAGATATCTTGAGAGGGTCGTTTAAGGGGCCGACCCTGTAACTCCTTTTAGGGACTGCATAACAAAGAAATTATGGTTGCAGATTGTTAAGCTCAATATTTTGAGCATCTTTTGTTCAATATTGCTTTTCAAAATTTTCCTCCATTTTGAGATATTGAGCATCACGTTTTGGACTTCTGGCCCCTTGAATCCCCTAATTATGTAACATAGAAGTAAATGATTGTCATGTGTAAGTGAATAACGTTAGAATGAACATAATTGCTTCTATAACGTATCACAAAATATTTCACGGTAAAAAGTTATCATTAAAAGACTTTAGAGCTCCCCCAGCCCCTTATTTGAAGGGCCAGCCCCTTTTTCTTGATGTCACATAAAAGCTCTTGACTTAATAAAGATTTTTTGTTCTACATGATTCAACAAAATAAAATCTAGGAAAGAGATATTGAAAGAAAACCACGAAAAATCACGACGTTTTTTTTAACTGTACTTTTCGAGCTCGGGCGAGCTTCGGTGCTTTTGGTCACAGGAAAATATATATACCATGTGTCTGATCTACAACCTTTTGCCTACAATCCCTGAAAATTTTAACTCAATATCTTAAATCGTTTAGGAGTTTACCCCTGGACAAGCCGACCCTCTGAAATTCGTTTAATTGTAAATAACTCAAAACCGGAAGTGACGTCATCATTGACAACAATTTCCAAGAAGGTTCAGACCATTATCCATCAGACCTGAAATTTTCATGTAAATCGGTGGAGTAGTTTTAGAGAAATCGCGTACACAAAATTGGTTGGAAAAAAAGGGAAAAAAATAATCACTAGAGCAAAGCTCGTTGCAAAGCAACGAGTGGGTCTTCCGTTAATGTCGGAAGTAAAGCTGGAAGTTTCTGTAAGAAGCAGAGCTCTTAAACCAATAAAAGGAGTAACTAAAATTAAAAGATGAAAAAAATCGAATATTCCTGGTACGACTTAACAAAATACGAATGATTTTAAATACGACTTAACAAAAACCTTTCCGATTTTAAGAACGACATAGCAAAATTAAATCCGAATGTGTTCAAGTACGACTTAACAATTATTTTTGGTACAGAACATTCTGAACATTACGCTATTTTTTAAAGCAAGGACGTGGAATCAAAATTTCCGGAAAAATCAATTTTTAAACCCCGATATCTCTGTAATGCATCGTCCGATTTTAAAACTTTTAGTGTTAGATTCAGCTTCATAAGCTCTTCAAAACACATTTTCATTTTTTTTTTTTTTGATCAGAAAATTCATTTTTTCGAAAAATTTGTTTCACTTCCGGTTTCGACCGGAAGTGACAGATTTTCATTTCGAGCCTTATTACAGAGGTAAATCGACCAAATCATAACCATTGAAATTTTCAAGCCTCTATCTTTAAGCGTTTTTGAGAAACGCCGCGGACAAAATGACTTTTTGAAAATTTTAAAAATGACGTAACGTAAAAACGGAAGTGACGTTTTCAAAGAAAGTTCAGAAACTTTGAGGTATTATAGTTGCACATAATCTCTAAAAGTTTCATTAAAATCAGTTGTAAACTTTTTGAGTTATAAAGCCGAAAAGGAGTCAGAAAAAGAAAAAAGAAAAAGAACTAGAGCAAAGCTCGTTGCAAAGCAACGAGTGGGTCTTCCGTTAATGTCGGAAGCAAAGCTGGAAGTTCCTGCAAGAAGCAGAGCTCTTAAACCAATAACAAGAGTAACTAAAATAAAAAGATGAAAAAATCGAATTATTCCTGGTACGACCTAACAAAACCCAAATGATTTTAAGTACGATTTAACAAAAACCTTATTGATTTCAAGAACGACTTAACAAAAAAATCCGAATGTGTTTTAGTACGACTTAACAATTATTTTTGGTATAAGTTTATTTTACTATAAACATTACGCTATTTTTTAAACCAAGGACGCGGAAACAAAATTTCCGGAAAAATCAACTTTTAAACTCCGATATCTCTGTAATGCATCGTCTGATTTTAAAACGGATTTCAGTTTTTAATTAAGCTTAATAAAAGCTGCTTTGTTGCATTATAATAAATATCAAATTATTGGTCAGAAAAGAGTTATCATAAAAAGACTTAGTAGCCCTTGTACACCCTAATTTGTGGGGCCAGCCCCTTTTTCTTGATATCAAATAAAAGGTCTCGCTAATATAAACATATTTTGTTCTACAAGTGTTCATGAATTGTAAACCGTTCTCGAGATATCTGTACAAATGTGTTTTAAGGGCCGACCCTTTAACCCCTTATCGAGGCCACTAACAACAAAACTTTGGGTTTAATAATGTTCAGAACATTATTTTGAACAACTTTTGTTCTACATTGCTTTTTAAAATATTTCTCCTTTTTCAGATATTAATGATCATAGTTTTGAGTTCTGGCCCCTTGAAACCCCTAATTACGTAATATATGACTTCGGTATGGTACTGTATAGATGAACAGCTGTACAATGAACATTTTTGCTTCTATAATTAATAACAAACTATTGTTCAGTAAAGAGTTATTGTTTAAAGAAATTAGAGCACTTTTGGCCCCTAATTTGAGAGGCAAGCCCCTTTTTCTTGATATCAAATTTAAGGTTTTGCAAATTTAAACATATATTGTTCAACAAGTGTTCATGAAATGTTAACCGTTCTTGAGATATCTGCACGAATGTGTTTTAGGGGCCGACCCTTTAACTCCTAAATGGGGTCATAAACAAAAGCATTTAAGGTAGCATATTGACAAGAACACCATTTTAAGCAACTTTTGTTCTACAATGCTTTTAGAAATATTTATCCTTTTTCAGATATTAATGATCAAAGTTTTGAACTTCTGGCCCCTTAAAACCCCTAATTACGTAACATATGACTTAAGTATGATACTGTATAGATAAACAGCTGTACAATGAACATTTTTGCTTATATAATTAATAACAAATTATTGTTCAGTAAAGAGTTATTGTAAGAAGACTTTAGAGCCCCCTTGGCCCGTAATTTGAGGGGTCAGCCCCTTTTTCCTGATATCAAAGGCAAGCTCGTAAAAATTGAAACAACTTTTGCATTACATGTTTTAAAAAATTATGTGCACATCGAAAGGTATTACAGAAAATGTGCAAAAATTTCGTGGAAAAATTTTGTGCTAATTTTCAGGTTCAGGCGAGCTTCGAGGCCTTGAGCAATTTTCATAATTGGAAGCATGGGGGTACATCTACAGACATTCATCTACAACCCCTGAAAATTTCAAGCTTCTATCTTGTTTAGTTTCGGAGGAGATGCGTGGACAAAATGACCCTTAAAAATTTACAAAATCATCTTTATCTGAAACCGGAAGTGACGTCATCATGCAAAAATTTAATAATATGTAGCGACGATGATGTTCTATCACTCCTAAAAATTTCGTGCAAATCGGTTGGGTAGTTTTTGAGAAATAACGCTCAAAAAAAGTCAGAAAAAGAAAAAAAAGAATAACTAGAGCAAAGCTCGTTGCAAAGCAACGAGTGGGTCTTCCGTTAATGTCGGAAGTAAAGCTGGAAGTTCCTGTAAGAAGCAGAGCTCTTAAATCAGTAACAAGAGTAACTAAAATAAAAAGATGAAAAAATCGAATTATTCCTGGTACGACTTAACCAAATACGAATGATTTTAAGTACGACTTAACAAAAACCTTTCCGATTTCAAGAACGACTAAACAGAAAAAATCCGAATGTGTTACAGAACGACTTAACAATTATTTTTGGTACGAGTTAATTTTACTTTGAACATCACGCTATTTTTTAAACAAAGGAAGCGGAAACAAAATTTCCGGAAAAATCAATTTTTAAACCCCGATTTCTCTGCAAAGCATCGTCCGATCTTAAAACGGATTTCAGTTTTAAATTTAGCTTAATAAAAGCTCATTTGCTGCTTTATGATTAATATCAAATTATTGGTCAGAAAAGAGTTATTATAAAAACACTTAGTAGCCCTTCTGGCCCCTAATTTGAGGGGTCAGTCCCTTTTTCTTGATATCAAATAAAAGGTCTCGCTAATATAAACATATTTTGTTCTACAAGTGTTCACGAATTGTAAACCGTTCTCGAGATATCTAAACAACTGTGTTTTAGGGGCCGACCCTTTAACCCCTTACTGGGGCCACTAACAACAAAATTTTTGGTATCATATTGTTAAGAAAATTATTTTGAACAATTTTTGTTCTACATTGCTTTTCAAAATATTTCTCCTTTTTCAGATATTAATTATCAAAGTTTTGAATTCTGGCCCCTTGAAACCCCTGATTACGTAATATATGACTTAAGTATGGTACTATATAGATAAACAGCTGTACAATGAACATTTTTGCTTCTATAATTAATAACAAATTATTTTTCAGTAAAGACTTATTGTATGAAGACATTAGAGCCCTCTTGGTCCCTAATTTGAGGGGCCAGCCCCTTTTTCTTGATATCAAATGAAAGGTCTCGAAAATATAAACATATTTCGTTTTACAAGTGTTCATGAAATGTTAACGGTTCTTGAGATATCTGTACAAATGTGTTTTAGGGGCCGACCCTTTAACTCCTAAATGGGGTCATAAACAAAAACATTTAAGGTTGCATATTGAACATAACATTATTTTGAGCAACTTTTGTGCTACATTGCTTTTGAAAATATTTATCCTTTTTCAGATATTAATGATCAAAGTTTTGAACTTCTGGCCCCTTGAAGCCCCTAATTACGTAACATATGGCTTAAATATGGTACTGTATAGACAAACAGCTGTACAATGAACATTTTTGCTTCTATAACTAATAACAAATTATTGTTCAGTAAAGAGTTATTGTAAGAAGAACTTAGAGCCCTCTTAGCCCCTAATTTGAGGGGTCAGCCTCTTTTTCTTGATATCAAATGAAAGCCCTTGCAATTTAGAACAACTTTTGCATTACATGTTTTAACAAAATATGTACACCTCGAAAGGTATTACAGAAAATGTGCAAAAATTTCGTGAAAAAATTTGGTGCTAATTTTCAGGTTCAGGCGAGCTTCAAGGCCTTGAGCATTTTTCATAATTGGAAGCATGGGGGTACATCTACAGACATTCATCTACAATCCCTGAAAATTTTAAGCTTCTACCTTGATTAGTTTAGGAGGAGATGCGTGGACAAAATGACCCTTAAAAATTTCCAAAATCGTCTATATCTTTAACCGGAAGTGACGTCATCATTTGAAAATTTGATAACATGTAGCGTCGACGTTGTTCTGATACTCCTAAAAATTTCGTGCAAATCGGTTGAGTAGTTTTTGAGAAATGACGCTCCAAAAAAGTCAGAAAAAGAAAAAAAAAGAATAATAAGAACTAGAGCAAAGCTCGTTGCAGAGCAACGAGTGGGTCTTCCATTTATGTCGGAAGTAAAGCTGGAAGTTCCTGTAAGAAGCAGAGCTCTTAAAGCAACAACAAGAGTAACTAAAATAAAAAGATGGAAAAATCGAAATATTCCTTGTACGACTTAACAAAATACGAATGATTTTAAGAACGACTTAACAAAAACATTCCGATCTCAAGAACGATTTAACAAAAAAATCCGAATGTGTTTAAGTACGACTTAACAATTATTTTTGGTACGAGTTAATTTTACTTTGAACACTACGCTATTTTTTAAACCAAGGACGCGGAATGAAAATTTCCGGATAAATCAATTTTTAAACCCCGATATCTCTGTAATGCATCGTCCGATTTTAAAACGGCTTTCAGTGTTAGATTCAGCTTAATAAGGTCTACAAAACACATATTCATTTTTGATTTGATCAGAAAATTCATTTTTTCGAAAAATTTGTTTCACTTCCTATTTCGACCGGAAGTGACAGATTTTCATTTCCGGCCTTATTACAGAGGTAAATCGACCAAATCATTAGCATTGAAAATTTCAAGCCTCTATCTTAAAGCGTTTTTGAGAAACGCCGCGGACAAAATGACTTTTTGAAAATTTTAAAAATGACGTTACGTCAAAACGGAATTGACGTTGTCAAGAAAACTTTAACATCTTTGAGAAATAATAGTTTCACATTATCTCTGAAAGTTTCATTAAAATCGGTTGGAAACTTTTTTAGTTATAAAGCCGAGAAGGAGTCAGAAAAAAAAAGAAAAAGTATAATAACTAGAGCAAAGCTCGTTGCAAAGCAACGAGTGGGTCTTCCTTTAATGTCAGAAGTAAAGCTAGAAGATCCTGTAAAAAGCAGAGCTCTTAAACCAATAACAAGAGTAACTAAAATAAAAAGATGAAAAAATCGAATTACTCCTGGTACGACTTAACAATTCCGAATGATTTTAAGTACGAATTAACAAAACCTTTTTTCGATTTTTAGAACGACTTAACAAAAAAAATCCGAATGTGTTTAAGTACGACTTAACACCTATTTTTGGTACGAGTTAACTTTACTATAAACATTACGCTATTTTTTAAACCAAGGAGGCGGAATCAAAATTTCCGGAAAAATCAATTTTTAAACCCCGATATCTCTGTAATGCATCGTCCGATTTTAAAACGGCTTTCAGTGTTAGATTCAGCTTAATAAGTTCTACAAAACGCATATTCATTTTTGATTTGATCAGAAAATTCATTTTTTCGAAAAATTTGTTTCACTTCCGGTTTCGACCGGAAGTGACAGATTTTCATTTCGAGCCTTATTACAGAGGTAAATCGACCAAATCATAAGCATTGAAAATTTCAAGCCTCTATCTTAAAGCGTTTTTGAGAAACGCCGCGGACAAAATGACTTTTTGAAAATTTTAAAAATGACGTAACGTTAAAACGGAAGTGATGTTTTCAAAGAAACTTCATAAACTTTGAGGTATTATAATTGCACATAATCTCTGAAAGTTTCATTGAAATCGGTTGTAAACTTTTTGAGTTATAAAGCCGAAAAGGAGTCAGAAAAAAAAATAAAAAGAATAATAACTAGAGCAAAGCTCGTTGCAAAGCAACGAGTGGGTCTTCCGTTAGTGTCGAGAGTAAAGCTAGAAGTTCCTGTAAGAAGCAGAGTTCTAAAACCAACTACAAGGGAACATTAAAAAAAAATATTTTAAAGATATCGAATAATTCTTAGTACGACTTAACTATATCTGAATGATTTCAAGAACGAATTAACAAAATCCTTTTCAATTTCTAAAACGACTTAAGAAAAAAAATCCCGAATGTGTTCAAGACCGAATTAACAATTTCCGAATTATTTTAGGTAGGAGTTAATTTGACTTTGATCATAACACTATTTTCTTAACCAAGAACGTGGAATAAAAATTTCCGGAAAACTCAAATTTTTAAATCCCAATATTTTTGCTATGCATCGTCCGATTTTAAAACGGATTTCAGTTTTAAATTAGGCTTAATAAAAGCTTCTTTGTTGATTTATGAATAATATCAAACTATTGGTCAGAAAAGAGTTTTTATAAAAAGACTTAATAGCTCTTCTGGCCCCTAATTTGAGGGGTCAGCCCCTTTTTCTTAAAATCAAATAAAAGGTCTCGCTAATATAAAAATATTTTGTTCTACAAGTAATCATGAATTATAAACCGTTATCGAGATATCTAAACAACTATGTTTTAGGGGCCGACCCTATAGCCCCTTACCGGGGCCACTAAGAACAAAATTTTTAGTATCATATTGTTTAGAACATTATTTTAAACAACTTTTGTTCTACATTGTTTTTCAAAATATTTCTCCTTTTTCAAATATTAATGATCAAAGTTTTGAATTCTGGCCCCTTGAAACCCCTAATTACGTAATATATGACTTAGGTATGGTAATGTATAGATGAACAGCCGTACAATGAACATTTTTGCTTCTATAATTAATAACAAATTATTATAAGAAGATTTTAGACCCCTCTTGACCTCTGATTTGAGGGGCCAGCCCCTTTTTCTTGATATCAAATTAAAGGTCTAGCAAATATAAACATATTTTGTTCAACAAATGTATACGAAATGTTAACCTTTCTTTGGATATCTGTACAAATGTGTTTTAGGGGCTGGCCCTTTATCTCCTAAATGGGGTCATAAACAAAATAAAATGAAGGTAGCATATTGTACAGAACATTATTTTGAACAAGTTTTGTTCTACAATGCTTTTCAAAATGTTTCTCCTTTTTCAGATATTAATCATCAGAGTTTTAAATTTCTGGCCCCTTGAAACTCCTAATTACGTAACATATGACCTAATTATGGTACTGTATAGATAAACAGCTGTACAATAAACATTTTTGCTTCTATAATTAATAACAAATTATTATTCAGTAAAGCGTTATGGTAAGAAGACTTTACAACCCCCTTGGCCCCTAATTTGAGGGGCCAGACCCTTTTCTTGATATCAGATGAAAGCTCGTGGAAATTAAAACAACTCTTGCATTACATGTTTTAACAAAATATTTATACATCAAAAGGTATAACGGAAAATGTGCAAAAATTTCGTGAACAAATTTGATGCTAATTTTCAGGTTCAGGCGAGCTTTAAGGTCTTGAGCAATTTTCATAATTGAAAGCATGGGGGTACATCTACAGACATTCATCTACATTCCCTGAAAATTTCAACCTTCTATCTTTATTAGTTTCGGAGGAGATGCGTGGACAAAATGACCCTAAAAAACTTATAAAATCGTCAATATCTGAAACCGGAAGTGACGTCAACAAAAATTTAACTAAAAACATTTATCCCCTCCGATGTCCTATAAGTCCGGAAAATGTCGTGCAAATCGGGCGAATAGTTTTCGAGAAATAAAGCTTTAAAGAAGGCAGAAAAAGAATGTTAAGAATAATAATAATAGAAAGAAACCGTAGAATAACAAGAGGGTCTTCCGTTGGAAACGGAAGACCCTAATAAAGAAAAAGAAACCGTAGAATAACAAGAGGGTCTTCCGTTGGAAACGGAAGACCCTAATAAGAATAAAGAAAAAGAAACCGTAGAAAAACAAGAGGGTCTTCCGTTTCCAATAATAATAACTAGAGCAAAGCTCGTTGCAAAGCAACGAGTGGGTCTTCCGTTAATGTCGGAAGAAAAGCTGGAAGTTCCTGTAAGAAGCAGAGCTCTTAAACCAATAACAAGAGAAACTAAAACAAAAAGATTAAAAAATCGAATATTCCTGGTACAACTTAATAAAATCCGAATGATTTTAAGTACGACTTAACAAAAACCTTCATAATTTTATGAAAAACTTAACAAAAAAAAAATCCGAATGTGTTCAAGTACGACTTTACAACTATTTTTGGTACGAGTTTATTTTACTTTGAACATAATGCTATTTTTTAAACCAAAGACGAGGAGGTCTTCCGTCTGACTTTAGAATTTGAGATATATGTTCGATCTTGATTTTGCTATTTAACTGCTGAACATGATTTAGAATAGAAAAACAGGGTCTACATTCGAAGGGCCAGATACTATTTTGTATCAGTGATAAGAGCTTTGTTCAACAAGTGTTTAGAAATTCGTCACCGTTCTTGAGATATCTGAGAAAAAAAGTTTTAGAGGCCAGTTCCTTATCTCCTTATTGGAACCGCTGAACAAAATTTTGAAGGTTGCATTTTGTAAAGTACATCATTTTGAGCATCTTTTCTTCTATACTGCATTTCAAAATATTTTCCTTTTTGAGATATACATGTAGGTGGTCATAGTTTATGTACTCTTGACTCCTAAAAAATCCTTATTACATAACACATGAATAAATCATTACGTTACTTGGATATATAACTGTAAGATAAACACATTTGCTCATATGGCCTTTCATTAAATTTCCCTCAGCAAAGAACTACAGATGAAAGGATTAAAGAGCCCTTTAGTTCCCTAATTTGCGGGCCAGCCCCTTTTTCTTGATATCAAATAAAAGGTAATTTAAATCTAAACACATTTTGTTCAACAAATGTATAGAAATTCGTTACCGTTCTTGAAATTTATGAGAAAAAACGTTTTAGGGGCTGATCCCTCTACTCCTTATAGGAGCCGTTTAACGAAAAATGTTTGAAAATTGCATATAATTTAGTACATCATTCTCAGTATCTTTTTTTTCAATACTGCATTTCAAAAAAGTGTTCCTTTCTGAGATATAGGTGATCAAAATTCTGGACTTTGGCCCCTAAAAACCACTTATTACGTAACATATGATAAAATAATAACATTGCTTGGATACATAATTGTGAAATAAACATATTTGCTTCTATAATTGTTCACATAACATTTCTTAGTAAGGGGCTACAGATGAAAGACTTTAGAGCCCTTTGGTACCCTAATTTGAGGGGAGATAATTCAGAAGCGAAAGGGAATTTTCAGACAGAAAGTAAGATGCAAAAACCGATTGAAAAATGGCTGAGAAATTAAGGGTGACCACCAAGAAACAAAATAATAATATAGAAGAATGAGAACGCGTAGAAAAACAGTAAAGTCTTCCGCTGAAGACGGAAGACCTTAACAATAGGAAAAAACGGACAAAAACAATAAGGTCTTCCGTTGGAAACGGAAGACCTTAACTGGACACGATTTCTTTGCGAGCAACGAGGAGGTCTTCCGTCTGATTTCAGAACTTGATATTTATGTTTGATTTTGATTTTGTTTTTTAACAGCTAAATATGATTAAAAACAGATAAGGTGTCTACATGTACATTCTACGGGCCAGATACTATTTTGTTTCAGGTTTAAAAGCTTTGTTCAACAAGTGTTTAGAAATTTGTCACCGTTCTATAGAAATCTGTGAAAAAGCGTTTTAGGGGCCGGTCCCTTATCTCATTATTAGGGCTGCTGAATTAAATTTTAATGGTTGCTTGTCGTTAAGTACATCATTTTGAGCATCTTTTCTTCTATACTTAATTTCAAAAAAAAAAATTCCTTTTTAAAATATAGGTGATCAATGTTTTGGGTTTTTTTTTACCTCTAAAAATACCTTACACACTGTATTAAGTAACACATGAGAAAATCATTATATTGTTAGGCTACATAACTGTAAGATAAACTTATTTGATTCTATAATCCAGTACAAAATATCCCTTGGTAAAGGGCTATAGATAACAGACTTAAGAACTCTCTAGGTCCCTTTTTTTAGGGGCCAGCCCTTTTTTCTTGATATCAAATGAAAGGACATCTAATTTTAAAGGCATTTTGTTCAACAATTCTTCTGAGATTTGTAACATTTTTGAGATATCTTAAAAAGAATGTTTAAGGGCCCGGTCCCTTATCTCCTTATTGGGGTCGCTAACCAAATTTTGAAGGTTGCATAATGTTAAGTACATCATTTTGAGCAATTTTTTCTGTACTGCATTTCAAAATATTTTTCGTTTTTGAAGTAAAGGTGATCAACGTTTTGGACTTTTGACCCCCTAAAACCCCTTATTACGTAACACATGAAATAAATCATTAAAATTCGCTTATACGATAATTTATCGAAAACGGAAATGACGTCATCAATATAAAAAAATTCCAATAAGGTGCAGATCAATATCTATCAGATCTGAAAGTTTCAAGAAAATCGGCCGAGCCATTTCCGTGAACTTGCGCGGACAAAAGAAAAATAACTAGATCGTTCTCATTGCGAGCAACGATTGGGTCTTCCGTCCAATTTTTGAGTAGATAAGCCGACTTTTAACACGAAATTGTTAATCTACGTAAAAAAAAAATAGGGGAAAAAATCGACACTCGGGGCTTGATCCCGGGTTGCCTGGGCACATGTCCTCGACTCTAACAACTGAGGTACTCGGACTCTCGCCTTGATGCTTAATATCTCAAGAACGCTTTGATCGATTTCAAAACAAATTACATATTCTGAATCAGTGAAAGGGTCGCTATCAACTCTAAATATGAAAAAAAGAACAATTTCAAAGTTGAAAAATTCAATTTTTCTAATTTCCTACCGGTGACAACCGGAAGTGACGGCGGACATTTACTTGACAAAGGTGCAACAGAAAAACGGTGGATCTATTATCTCTGAAAATTTCAGCCCTATATCTTTACTCATTTTTGAGAAATGTCGCAGACAAAATTCACTTTTGAAAATCGTTTTTCGACGATAACCTCCAACTGGAAGCGAATTTTTGAAAATTGAAATAAAAAACCCAATGAACTTCAGATACTAACGCGTGGCTATTGAAAATTTAAATAAAATCGATAGAGCCATCTCCGAGAAATCGTCTGCATAAAATTTGTAAGAAAAAAAAAAGAATAATAACAATAAGAAAAGTGAAAAATAAACAACAAAATAATAGAAGGGTTTTCTGCTGAAGACGGAAGACCCTAATAATAGGGAAAAAGAAACAAAGCAAAATTAATAAGGTCTTCCGTTGGAAACGAAAGGCCTTTACTAGACACGATCTCGTTGCGAGCAACGAGGAGGTCTTCCGTGCGATTTTATGAAGGTTATATGACCTTGACTTTGATATTTGACCCTTTATCTCCTTATCGGGGCAACAAAAAAAAATGTTGATGGTTGAATATTGTTAGGAATATCATTATCAGTATTTTTATTCTATATTAATTTTCAAAATGATGCTTTTAAAAATATTTGTTCTGTTTGAGATACTATGGTTTCATCAATATTCGTTGAATACCAATTATCGTGGATTTCGTTGTAAAGTTTATCCATGATATTAAGTGTTCATTGAAGTGCACTTTCTACTAATAATTTGTATTGAAAGGGTCATTGGCTACGAATTTACGTATCCTTGAAACTGTAATTTTCACTTTATCCACGAAAATTGATATCCTTGAATATTAATGAAACCACAGTATGTTATCAAAGTTTTGGACTTCTAGCCCCTTAAACCCCCTTAAAAACCTCTTATTACAGAACACATGATAAAATAATTATAATTTATTGTTGAACAATAAATATTGCTTCTTTAACATATAACACAATATTTTTCAGTGAAGTGCATAAAAGACTCCAGAGCCTTTATGGTCCTTAAAAATAGAATGTTAGGTCTTTTGATATTAAATATATTTTGTTCAACAAGTGTTTAGAAATTCTTTGCCGTTTTTTAGCTATTTTGTAAAGACCGTTTTAGGGGCTGACCCTTAATTTCCTTATTGGGGCAATATGACAAAATTTCGATGGTTGAATATTGACAAGCGCATCATTCAAAGCATTGCTTTTCAAAATATTTCTCAGTAAAGTGCTATGGAAAAAAATACTTTAAAGCCCTTTTGGCCACTAAATTGAAGGACCAGCCCCTTTTTGACATCATATGAAAGGTCTTTTGATATTAAACATATTTTGCTCAACAAGTGTTTAGAAATTCGTTGCTGTTTTTTTAGCTATCTGGGATAGTACGTTTTAGGGGGCCAACCCTTTATCTTCTTATTGGGGCCATATAATGTAACTTTTATGATTGAATATTGTTTAAAACATCATTATAAGCATCTTTTATTCTGTATTGCTTTTCTAAACATTTATCCTTTTTGAGATTTAATTGATCGAAGTTTTGGACTTCTGGCCCCTTAAAACCCTTAATTGCGTAACGCATGATAAACATTTTATAATGTGTAATTTTAGTTAGTAAAAGATGAACACTTTTGCTTGTTCAACATATTACAAAATATTTCTCAGTAAAGTGCTATGGAAGAAAGTCTTTAGAGCCCTTTTGGTCCCTAATGTGAGGGACCAGCCCCTTTTTCTTGATATCAAACGAAAGCTCTTGTAAATATAAATTTTATTTGCTCTATATTTTATGTTAAAATATTTTCAGGAAAGGAGATAAAGAACGAAAACCATTCAAAATCACGTAGTTTTTTCAAACTCGATTTTCGGGTCCAAGCGAGCTTCGACGCCTTTAAAGCCAGACAACCATACATGCCTTGAAACACATCTACAATCTTTTATCTACAATCCCTGAAAATTTATATTCAATATCTGTTTTCGTTTAGGAGGAGATAACAGGACAAACCGACCCTCTAAATATCGCTAAAACGTCAATATCTCCCAAACAGAACTTACGTCATTAAAATAATATATATATATACATATATATATATATATATATATATATATATATATATATATATATATATATATATATATATATATATATATATAAGGTTTTAATCAATATCTACAAATCTAAAATTTTCACGAAGATCGGTCGAGTCGTTTTCAAGAAACTGCTTGTACAAAAAAGCGTAAGGAAAATATAAAATAAAAGGTAACTAGAGCAAAGCTCGTTACAAAGCAACGAGTGGGTCTTCCGTTAATGTTGAGAGTAAAGCTAGAAGTACCTGTGAGAAGCAGAGTTCTTAAACCAATAACAAGAGTAACTAAAACAATAGGAAAAAAATCGCGGAATCAAAATTTCCGGAAAAATGAAATTTTAAACCCCAATTTCTCTGTAGTGCATCGTCCCTAATTTGAGGGGCTAGACCTTTTTACATGATATCAAATAAAAGGTCTCACAAATATAAACAGATGTTCTTCAACATGTCTCGAGATATCTAAACAACTGTGTTTTAGAGGCCGACTCTTTAAGTCCTTATCGGGGCCACAAAGAACAAAATTTAAGTTGCCATATTGTTAAGAACATTCTTTTTAACATTATTTGTTCCACATTGCTTTTTAAAATATTTCTCCTTTTTTCAGATATTAATGATCAAAGTTTTAAACTTGTGGTACTGTAAAGATAACAGCTGTACAGTGAACATTCTTGCTTCTATAATCGATAACAAATTATTGTTCAGTAAAGAGTTATTGTAAGAAGACTTTAGAACATTTTTGGCCCCTAATTTGAGGGGCCAGCCCCTTTTTCTTGGTATCAAATTAAAGGTTTTGCAAATATTAAAATATTTTATTCAACAAGTGTTAATCAAGTATAAACTGTTCTCGAGATATTTGTTCAAATTTGTTTTAGGGGCCGGCCCCTAAACTCCTTAATGGGACCATCAACATAAAATTTAAGATGGCAACTTTTGTTATACATTGCTTTTGAAAATATTTCTCTTCTTCCAGATATACATGATCAAACTTTTGAATTTCTGGCCCCTTGAAACCCCTAATTACGTAATATATGACTTAGATATGGTACTGTATAGATAAACGGTTGTACAATGAACATTTTTGCTTCTAGAACTAATATCAGGCAACCTTCAAGGCCTTGAGCAATTTTCATAATTGAAAGCATGGTGGTATATCTACAGACATTCATCTAAAATCCCGCAAATTTTAAATCTTCTATCTTGATTAGTTGCGGAGGAGATGCGTGGACAATATGACCATTAAAAAATCATAAAATCGTCAATATTTGAAACCGGAAGTGACGTCAACAAAAAATATAACTAAAAACATTTATCTTCTCCAATGTCCTATAAGTCCTGAAAATTTGTTGCAAATCGGGCTAACAGTTTCCGAGAAATAAAGCTTTAAAGAAAGCAGAACAAGAATGTTAAGAATAATAATAAAAGAAAGAAATAGTAGAAAAACAAGACGGTCTTCTGTCGGAAACGGAAGACCCTAAAAAGAAATAAAGCAATAACAATCTGTCAATGCTAATACTGTCATTATTATTGCATCTATTATATTTTGTTTATATGTTGTATTTAATGACAAGATAAAATAAAATTACAAAAAAAAAATAAAAAAAAATTAACAATCCGGTCTTCCGTTGGAAACGGAAGACCTTAATAGGTAAAAAGAAACCGAACGAAAACAATAACGTCTCCCGTTGGAAACGGAAGACCTTACTATTTGAGAACTTTGAGAAATCAAAGAAAACATGTATAACTATATAAATTGAATATACACGAATCAAACAATCGCAACATCTCAGTGTCCGGCAGGGCTCGGACAAACACCTTATACATGTATGACTGTTTCTATATTGTAATAATTCAAACAATTCCGAACCCGATGAGATATATTTAATCGGCCAAATTCGTCCTTGTGGCACAAATATGGTTAACAAATGCTGTGGATCTTGCTACGATGCGAACATAAAATATGAATACTAGTAATAATTGATAAAACCATATTCATTGATTTTCTTTCCTTCTGCTGTGCAAATATTCGAAGTTGTATTTTATACACAGGTCCACAACATGTGTTTGGAAATTCAATACAGAAGCAGACCTGCGAATTGCTCTTGGTGGTACGGATATAACGAAAGATGCAACGGATACAATAACTCTGAGAGATTCAAACGGTATGAACTTAAAATATTTATTAAGAAAATGCATCATCAATAGCGTTGTTTCTGGTTGAAGGTCGCTAAAAGAAAACATTTCCACAACAAGGGATGGAATGTTATGTTTTAAATAATAAGTCTAACATTTTAGTAAGTCTAGTGTATAGTTAAGATTATGTTCAAATTATTTTGATTTTGATATTATACCGGTTAAAACAAATATACCGGTATAAATATAATTTGATTTACTCGGAAAACATCAATTCTATGAATAAGCTCGCGTAGTTTTTCGGGAAATGCGTTTCTTTTAGTGTAATGCTATATCTGAGAGGTTTTACATGGTGATTTCAATTTTTTTTCTCCTGATCTAAGTTAATCTAAATCCTATTCATGAGTTATTTTTTAGCAGTATAACGTAAACTATTCCTCTTTTATCATGTCATTTTAAATAACTTTGTAAAGCGCTTAAGAGTTATGTTATATACATATTACATGTATCATTTTTATTAAGCTTGACATCGTACAAATTATTCATTAACTCTGACTATCAGGGGATATTTTGCCAACTACATCTGTCGCTGTTGGAACGAGAGAAGGTTTCAAAATTGTTACCTCCACTGGAAATTCCATTTCCATACAGTTAGACACGAACGAATCTTCTAACGACGAAGAAATATATATCTACGTCATTTCTGGTGTTGACTCTGGTATGTATGCATCAATGAATAGAATACGCGTACATATTCTTTATACATGTATGTATTCTCGATATTCTGTAGCATTTCTTGTGTCATCAAACATTTGTAAATCACTCCCCTCCTAAAAAATCCCCCCTAAAAATCGAAGTCTGGGATTATCTTATTGAAACCCCTCCTATTTCAAATTCTTTTTTGAAAGAGGGTTCAGAATATTCTGGCTGCGATATATCGAACCCCCTTCATACTTCCAATTCCAATTGGTAAAGGGGTTCAAAATATTATGGCCGCGATATTTTTAACCCGTCTCCTATTTCCAATTCCCTTTGGAGAGGGTGTCCAAAAAATAATGGCTGTGAAATATTTGAACCCCGACTTCTTTTCATTGCTATTCAGAAGGGGGTTAAAAATATTTTGTTTGCGATATATTGAAACCCCCCCCCCCCTCCCATCTTATGTTCATTGCTATTATGGCTGTGAAATATTTAAACCCATCCTTTTTCATATTCCTTTAGGAGATGTGTTCAAAATATTATGGCTAGAAAATATTGAACGACACCCCTTTTATTTCCAATTGGAGAGGTGGATCAGGATATTGTGTCTATGAAATTTTTTAAACCCCCTTAGATCGTATTAGCAACTTCATGGTTTTGGTATACTCAGTTACTCTATGTTTGTCATCAGGTGGGAGAAAGAGAGCTAACACCTGTGTACTGTATATACACAGGGTTCGTAAACATTCAATTCCCATACAACCTTTTTAGTATCCCTATAATGCAATACCAGTAGTGAGGGTTTTCAAAATATTATAGCAGCAAATCATTTAATCCTTAATTGATTTTGAATTCCTACTAGAGAGAGGGTTCAAAACGTTATGACTGTGAAATAATGAAAACCCCGCTTTTTCTTTGGCTATTGGAGAGGTGGTTCAAAATTTTATGGCCATGAAATTAGAATAATTGCCATCTACCTCCTTGATTTCAAGAGGGGTTTTAATATATATATTGTAATATTATAGCTATACGTGAAATATTGAAACGCCTTCTTATTTTTAATTCTCATCAATGACCCTTCCCCCCTCCCTCCCATACCAACTTCAGGCATACACATACAAAAAAAGGCTTAATTTGGAATTCCTTTTTTTTTGGTGGGGAGTCAGGTGGTATAATTGTGGGTTTATTTGTCAGTCTGTAATAAATTAAACATATTATGAATATCAAACATATTGTTTTGGTGAATCTTTTTGTTACAAAGAACATAGAATGTCCTGCTTGGAGGATATTCTAAATGCTTGTCCTAAGGTGGGAGAAAATGGGGTTAAGAACTGTGTATTGCGTATACACATCGGTGTTAGGTAAATATTTATCAGCTCCGATCATAGCTGCTTTCAACCAGTATAGTATCCCAGTATAGGGGTATATATTGCGGACATGATATTTTTCACCCCTTCTCTACTCTCCAATTGGAATTGGAATTAGGAATATATAAATTAAATAAATTGCAGCCATACTATTTTAAACCCACTCTACAAAAGCAATTGAAAAGCAGATTCGTGCTCAATATAATTATCGCTGCCATTATATTTTAATAAGAATTGCAATTTGAAGGGGGGTTGAATATATCGTGTCCATAATGTTTTCCACCCTCTCTCTTATTGGAATTTCTAACTGGAAGTGTGTGTTTAAACCTCCACTCCAACTGAAATTAAAAATTGGATGGGGGGGGGGGTTAAATATATCGCGGCCATACTATTTGGAACCCCCTCTCCAAAGAGAATTGAAAATAGGTGGGAGGGGAAGTTCAATATAGCACTGCCGTTATATTTGAAACTCCCTTTCAAATGGGCGTATTGAATAAGTAAGGGGTTCAATATATTGCAGCCATAATGTTTTGAACCCCCCCCCCCCCCCCCCATTGGAATTGAAAATAGGTAGGATGGGGGGCTCAAAATATCGCAGCCATAATATTTTGAACCCTCTCTCAAATTGCAATTGGCAATCGGAGGGGGGGGGGTCAATATATCAGAGCTTAAACACTTTGGACCCCTTTTCTATAAAATTCCAATCGGAATTGAAAACCAGCAGGAGGGATAACTATATCGCGGCCGTACTATTTTTAACGCCCCTCTTTACTCTCCAGTTGGAATTTGCAATAGGAGGGGGTTCAATGAATCAAAGCCATAATACTTTGAACCCCCTCTCCAAAAGCAATTAAAAAAGCAGGGTTATGTTCAATAAAATTATCGTTGTCATTATATTTTACCCCATTTTCAGTTGGAAAATGAAGGTGGGTTGAATATATCGTGTCCATAATATTTTGAACCTCTCTCCTATTGGAATTGCTTATTGGAAGGGGTTTGATATACCGCAGCCATAATATTTTGAGCCTCCTCTCCATTTGGAATTGGAATTTGGATCGGAGTTTTAATATATCGCGGCCATACTATTTGGAACCCCCTCTCCAAAGAGAATTGAAAATAGGTGGTAGGGGAAGTTCAATATATCACTGTCTTGATATTTGAAACTCCCTTTCAAATGGGCGTTTTAAATAAGTAAGGGGTTCAATATATCGCAGCCATACTATTTTGAACCCACTTTCCCAGTCTAATTGAAAATAGGTGGAATGGGGGGCTCAATATATCGCGGCCATAATATTAAGAACCCTCTTTCCTTTTGCATAAAAAATTAGAAGAGGGGTTCAATTTATCAAAGCCATTAAACATTGAACCACATTTGCAACTGCAATTGGAAATATGAAGTGGATCAATATATCACATCCATAATATTTTGAACCCTTTCTCCAATTAGAATTGAAGAAGGAGGGGGGTTCAGAATATCACAGCTTAAATATTTTGAACCCCCTTTACTATGAAATTTCCGATTTGAATTGAAAACCAAAGGGGGAGGGGGTAATATAGTGCGGCAGTAATATTTTAAACCTCCTCTCCAAATATAATTAGAAATAGGGGGGGGGTCAATAAATCGCAGTCATAATATTTTGAAACTCCTCTCCGAAAGCAATTAAAAAGAAGGCGAGGGTTCAATATAGTCATCGCTGCCATAATATTTTGAACCCCGTCTCTAATTTGAATTACAAATTGGATGGGGTTGCATATATCGCGTCCATCATATTTTTAACCATCTCTCTGATTTGAATTGCTAATTGAAGGGGGTTCAATATATCACGGCCATGATATTTTAACCCCCCTCTTTATTTAGAATTAGAAATTAGGAGGGGGTTCAATATATTGCAGCCATAATAATATGAACCTCCTCTCTAATAGGAATTGAAAAACGGGAGGGGGGGGGGGTCAATGTATCGTGGTCATAACATTTTAAACCCTCTCTTTAGTTGGGAAAGGGAAAATGAAGGGGGTTCAATGTATTGTAGCAATAATGTTTTTGGAATTGGAAATTGGAGGGGGTTAAATATATTCGACCATATTATTTTGAGCCCCTTCTACAATTGAAATTGAAATTATACGGAGAAACATTATATCGCAGTCATAATATTTTGAACCCCTCTCAAATTACAATTTGAAATAGGAATGGGGTTCAATATATTGCAGCCATAATATTTCGAGCCTCCTCTCCAATTGAAATTGGAAATTAGATGGATGCACATTCTATTGCGGACATAATATTCTGAAAATCTTCTCCTATCTGAAAATATGACGGGGTTAAAAATATTGGGACCATGATTTTTTGAACCCCTCTCCAATTGGAATTGCAAATTAGAGAGGGAGTAAATTTACCGCAGACATGATATTTTGTACCTCCTCTACAGTAGCAAACGAAAAGCAGGGGGAGGGGGTCAGTATATTACAGTCATTATATTTTGAACACCTCTCCAGGCGAAATGGAATTGGAAATTAGGAGGGGGTTCAATATATTGCAGAAATAACATTAGCACCCCTTACCCCTTTCCAGTTGCAAATGGAAATAGGAAGGAGATTCAATATATTGTACGCATAATATTTTGAACCCCCTCTCCATTGGCTATTGGAAAGCAGAAGAGGAAAGGGTTCAGTACGTCGCAGCCATATTATTTTAAACCCCTTCTCCAATTGAAATTTGAAATTGGATGGGAAGGAGTCATTGTATCACGGCCATAATATTTTTAACCTCCATCCAATTGGAATGGCAATTTTTTTTTTTTTTTGGGGGGGGGGGTCAATATATCGCTGCCATAATATTTTGAATCTTTTTTCCAATCAGAATTTAAAATATTGGGGTACCAATATATCGTGGCCATATTTAGAACTCTATAATTGGAATTGCAAATTTGAGGGGGTTCAATGTATCGCAGCCATAATATTTTTAACCCCTTCTCCAATTGAAATTTGAAATCGTAGGGGAAGGTCCTTATATTGCAGCTATGATATTTTCAAACCCCTCTCCAATTCGAATTGGAAATAGGAGGTGGGCGCAACATACAAGTATCATGGCCATAGTAATTTGAACACCCTCCCAATAGCATTTGAAAAAGCAGAGGTATGATCAATATTTTGCGGCAATAATAATTGAAACCGAATTTCAATATCTTATTTTGGGGGGGGGGGCAATAAAACTGCAGCGATATTTTGAATATATCACATGGTTCAAAATATTATATGACACCGGTATACGTGTTGTATCGTTTTGAGTAATGCAACCCAATTAACATGGGCCTTTAAATACATTATGTGTGTTCCAGGGACATGTCCGGGCAATTCCAAAATATCCGCGACAGATGAATATCAAATAATAACCTCAAGTAACTTTCCAGACAAATATAACGAGTAAGTACTTATTTCATTCTTTACAAGCTTTGTATTTGATTTTTTAATCTTAAAAATATATACAAAATGTATGTATTGTATTGTTTGTTAGAAATGTGTTAAATAAATGAATGTGTTGTTTTACAGAATGGAAGTATGTACAGTGTCGATAACAGCCGACGAAAACAAAGTTATATCGTATGAAATACTTTTTAAACAAATAGAAGACTCAACAGACTTTGATGAGTGTGGTGAAATTTTTGAAGTTTTCGACGGTATGTTGGCTACTCTTGTTCACAGACAATGTTTTACATTATACCCTCTCCCCATCATTTTACCTGATTAGAAACATCCAAGGCCAATTAACACTTATTATTTATGTGCATGATATTTAATTGCTGCTGTTACATGTACGTATTCGTCTTTCAAAATAAGGTTTCTCGACGGACACTTAAAAAGAGAAGGCATGTAACTCATTTGCATCAGCCGGTTCCGCTTACGTACAAATGACGTTCCAAATAACATTACAGACACAATGACATCCGAAACTTTCGAGAATGTTTTGATGCTAATAATCAAACATAAAAATTACGTATCTTAAAACCAAAAGACCATCATGCTATACAACATAGCTTCAAGTTTATTACATTATTTCTTTAGCAAACTTAGAGTTTAAGGATCAAGAACTGTCTTAATAGACATAGTTACAGAGATAAGAAAGTTAACAAGAGTTATCAATCTTTTTTTTTTTGACCAGCTAATACACTCGAACAAGATTTACCAAGATATCAATAATTAAATCGATAAATTTCAAAACCGATGTCACTTTCAAAAAGAAAAAAATAATACCGAAAGAAAAGAGGAATGTCAAATTATTTGGTTTTCAAATATTGTCCATGGTTTCAATATACAATTACGAAGAATATAGCCGAGGAAGACAGGGATTTATGTCCTTTTTTTTAATATCATATAAAAAAGCCATGTTTAATTTAAAAAAAAGCATCACTGTCTAAAAAAAATATGCAAAACAACTACATTGTACTGTTTTATAATAAAAAAAATGGAGTCTGCCTCTCTTTTAACTCACCTGAGTCAAAACTGTCGTTGTCATAAACTGTTCTCTTTTTATCTTTTTCACAACCACTTAGCACAAAGGGGGTGGGGGGGGGGGGGGTTATATCAACTAAATATAGAAAACTTAAAAATATCTTCTACTCAAAAACTGTAACATGAAAAGAAGCCCAATTCTACCTACCGCTCCCGGTCTGAAAAAACCACAAATTGATGACGTGAGAGTTATTCAACATGAGGCTAGCTTATGTATATTCTTTCCACACAAATTCTGTTAAAAAGTGATTATTATTAAAAACAGTTTACTTCTTGTATTGTCACTTTACTTGCATCGGACTTTCTCGAAACCCGTTACATGTAACTGACCTCGGAAAAAGAAGTATGCAAAATGCACGTCGAGATCGAGAGCCGCAATTTTTACAGGTAGCCAAACGGCACCATTTCACTTTACGGGGCTGGAGCTGGTGTTTCAAATATTAACAGATGTAAGTAAAGTGACTGTAGTCAAATGGCCGAGAATTGTTTTAGAATTAAATGTTTCTACAGAATTAGTGAGGAAATAAGATATTATTAGTCCTAAACATTTTTGTGCGCCGTATATTTCCAATATTTTCTACAAATTTGTCCAGATATACTAGCGGAAAAAAGAAACTGTGCATTATAAAATTAAGTATAATTTTTCTATATCTATTGTTTGTATTTATAGAATTTAAACAGTCGATAATCGTAATTTTTTTGAAAATATCGGATGGTAACAGTCCGGGTGCACGGACTTTTTCATGGTTAGTAAGCACCTGTTGTTTATTGTAGAATTTGTACGCACGATTTTTAAGGTCAAATACCGTTTGGAATAAGAACTGTAAATGATTTGTTTAAACTGTTTATGTTAAGGTAATCACGTTAGTTTCAACAAAATGTACCCCTATGGCATGCCACGACTTAACGAAAACTAACGTAATCGCACTGTTGGGATGCTGCAAGCTGCTGGAATGGCACAAAATACTATAGCAAGACACTTTGGAGTTCATCGGAACACCATCCAGGCATTATGGAGACGTTGTCAACAATCTGGAAACACTCAAGATCGACCGCGCTCTGGACGACCTCGTGTGACGTCACGTCAACAGGACAACCACATTAGACTTGTGCATCTGAGAATTCGTTTTCAGACAGCAAGTTTGACTGCCCGTAGCATTCCAGGGCTTCGACCAATTAGTCCAAGAACTGTGCGTAATCGTCTGCGCGAGCAAAACATCAGACCAAGACGTCCAGCGGTGCGCCCAGTACTGCTTCAACGTCATCGTATCGCCAGACTAGCGTAGTGCACACGACATCTGCCATTCAGAATACAGGACTGGGCCAATATTCTGTTCACTGATGAATCTAGATTTCCTTTGGATAGCAGTGACGGCCGTTGTAGGGTATATCGTCGCGTTGAGGAGCGTTACCAGAACACTTGTGTTGTGCAACGTCGACAATTTGGTGGAGGTAGCGTTATGGTGTGGGGTGAATTATCGGCACCTGGAAGGACCCCTCTACAAATTTTCAATGGAAATCTCACCCCCGTTTCCCCCGATTCGTCGCCGATCGAGCACGTCTGGGATGAAATGGAAAGACGTTTACGCCGTTTACCAAATCAGCCAGTGACATTGGCTGATTTAGGCCAGGCTTTAACCAACATCTGGAACAACATCCCTCAAGCATTTCGGAACACTTTAGTGGCATCAATGAGGCGTCGCTGTCAAGCATGCGTGAACGCAAATGGTGGTCACACGCGTTTTTAATTTTGTTAATTCAATTTCAAATAACAATGACTTTCGAGTGTGCTGAAATTGAAGTTATTCGACGTTGACATTCATGTGTTATGAGACGTTGTTACAAATAGATTATTAACAGTATTACAAAAAAAAATTATTCATTGTAGTTTTTTAATTTTTTTTTTCATATATTAAATAATGCACAGTTTCTCTTTTCCGCTAGTATATTTTGCATTTGATTATCTAAAGACGGTATAAACCTTTCATGACCAGTTTGGGCTTCTATTGCTTAGGTCAGCGATGGCTTGTCTTAAAACCTAAATTAAATTTAAAATACAGGGGGGGGGGGGGGGTAGTGTTTAAAGCAATTATCGGGATTTAAATATTAGAACGAAGTACTTGAGCGATAGTAAGAGCACTGTAAATTCCTTTTTTCACGCGAGCACTTAATTCCGCGATTTCGCTGTTTTGTATCAAATCGCGATCACCAATTTTTTGTTTTTATTTCCTATAGCTCAATTTGTCTGAAAAATAAAAGCGAAGTTTTAAAACCCGCGAGGGTTCTTTCTCGCAATTGTACGCGGAAATTAGTTCCTTGCGTTTCATTAGTAATCTACAGTATCATTTTTTATCCCCTTAATTTCTTCTTTACCAAGTTTACAGCTTAGTAAGCGATTTTCTTAATTTCTTTTTTCGTGTATAAGCGTATAAGCGTAATTTTGTGTTAGATAAATATCTATAAATCAGTTGTAACCTTTACAGGGTCAACATTGGAAAACAGAATCTTTGATACTTGCAACTCATTCTTACCCGGAAGGTTATCCAAATTGAAAACGACAAGTGTTGGAAGAACTCTCGATCTTCGATTCGTGTCAGATTTTGGAGTCGAAAAAAGTGGATTTGTGTTGCTTTTTAAACAAGAAGGTATTTTTTTAACTAGCTGGTTAAAGATCAATAAAACTGTCTTGCCTAACCTAATTTACATTGCATTTCCTATTTGAATAAAACACTTACATAGAAAAAAAATAATTTATAGAATGGAATCTGTTTTGATCTACGTGTATTACAAGTGATCGCATCCATATTAGGTATGTATCGGGACTTTAAAAAACATGTTTTAGACACCTGAGTCGCCCAAATTACAAAGCTTTGTTGTAAGGGAAGATAATTCAGAATGATTGAAATTTTAATGTTAAAAGTAGGGGAAAACTAGTGGTTCTGGAATAGTGTCCTCCCATAGAGTTACTATGAAGTATCCTCCTGGTATCTTCCGAGGGTGTGAGTATACCAATGACGTCATCTAAGGAGTTTAAATAACGACTGTAGACTACCCCTGATTGTAGACTACTCCTTGACTGTAGACTACCCCCTGACAGTAGACTTATCCTTGACTGTAGACTTCCCCCTGACTGTAGACTATATATATATATATATATATATATATATATATATATATATATATATATATATATATATATATATATATATATATATATATATATATATATATATATAACTACCCCCTAACTGTAGATAGCCCCCTGACTGTACACTAACCAAATGACTGTAGACTACACCCTGACTGTAGACTATATATATAGCTACCCCTGACTGTAGACTAACCCCCCTGACTGTAGACTACCCCACTGACTGTAAACTACCACCTTACTGTAGACTATATATATAGCTACCCCTGACTATAGACTAACCCCCCTGACTGTAGACTACCCCCTGATTATAGACTTACCCCCTGACTGTAGACTCCCCTTTGATTGTGAACTACCCATTGACTGTAGACTCCATTGAATGCTCATAAAAGCATTTGGTCACCATATTAGTTTCAATCGCTCCTTAACTGCCAATGGGGTAAATATATCGGTTGAGAAAGTTACGGTCTGTTGCTTTCTGATTGAGGCATTCAGGTTCCACGGACTTTTAAATGCATGAACTACACATTTTAGTAAAATGTTTGTAATAAATAATAAGTAAACAACAATCAATGTCCTACTACATCCATAAAACAGTTTTTCTCTACCACCCTAAACAAAAGAGATATAAAAACTCATTAATTAACAGCTTCTCAAATGACTTTGACCTTTGACCTTTATGTCATTTTGTTTGGCCAAGGGAGACGTTTCCATCCCAAGTGGCTGGAAGTCTCTATGAAAAATAATAAAAAAGTTGAAAGTGATTTTATGGAAATCCAAATACTTTCAGGGGCAATAACTAAGTACTACAAGGGGGCCTCAGATCCTTTTGGTATGAATAGATTGAAGAACCCTCTAAGTGTAATGAAGACATTGGTAAAAATTCCAAATCTCTATCTCTTATGGTTTCAGAGAAGTAGCGATAACAAGCATTTCCTTTTCAAAGGGCAATAACTCTGTAAGTTCTGGGAGTTCTTTGACACAGGGTCAATTGCTACCATAACTTTCAATGAGCAATTACATTAAATTAAAATTGTTTGGATAACTCTAATAACAAAAAAGGCACCCCGAGCTAAATAGAAAAGAAGAAGAAGAAAAAAAAACATAAAGAAAACAAGAGGTCTTTCACCTGAAACGTGGAAAGACCTAAAAACAAAAAACTGAACTGCATTTCTAAGAACCATGAAAAGTACATATCCCATCGATGGGAAAACTGGATTTCATTGACTCCTTTAAATTTCTGTCAACATCTCTAGAGAAACTTGTGACAAACCTTTTAAAGGAAGGCGTAGAGATGTTTAAGCATCTCCATCATTACATTGAAAAGCGGCACCCAGGTCACATTACCGAAAGGATAAATTTACTCATGCGCAAAGGGGTGTAACCTTACGGGTACATAAATAGTATGGAAAAATTTAAAGAAAAATGCCTTCCAAGGAAATCAGCATTTCACAATAATATTGACGATCGGGAGTTGTCCGAAGCCGACTATTATCACACACAAGTTGTTTGGAAAACATTTGAGACATCCAGGTTAGGGGACCACCACGATCTCTTCATGGAAACTGACGTCATTCGTTTAGCTGATGTATTTGAAAACTTTTCAAATATCTGTCTTCGTATTTATGGACTAAACCCAGCACAGTTTTACACAGCACCGGGACTGGCATGACAAACTGCTCTTAAAATGACAGACATTCATTTAGAACTTTTTACAGATCCTGACATGCATCTATTCATTGAAAAGGGTCTAAGGGGAGGTATATCTATGATATCGCAAAGATACGCCAAGGCTAACAATCCGTATATAAAAGATCACAGTCAGAGCAAACCAAACAATTACCTCATATATCTAGATACAAACAACTTATATGGATGGTCGATGAGTCAATCTCTTCCAACACATGGGTTTAAATGGCTTTCCAGGCAGGAAATAAATTCTTTTGATATTAAACATATTAGTGAAAATTCCAAGGAAGGCTACATTTTATCAGTAGATCTTGATAATCCAGCAGAATTGCATGACCTTCACAGTTATTATCCGTTAGCACCAGAACCATGTGATCTATGAAGTGAAGCCAACTATGCTATCACCCAATCAGCAGCTCTTACTCAAAGATCTCAAACTTCAAGGAACATCAACTAGGAAATTGGTTCCTAATCTACACAACAAAAAATATTACGTTATCGACTACAGGAATTTGCAACTATATTTATCACTTGGAATGAAGGTCAATAGAATTCATCAAGTGCTTGCGTTTCAACAGGAGCCTTGTTTGAAAAACGATATTGACTTGAACACGAACATGCGGAAAGCAGCTAAGAATGCCTTTGAAAAAGACTTCTACAAATTAATGAATAACAGTATGTTTGGAAAGACTATGTAAATTCTCAGGAAACGAGTTGATATTCAGCTCATTCACTGTGAGCAGAGGGTTCTTAAGGTCACTGCAAATCCAGGGTTCAAAAAATTTAAGATATTCATCAAGACCTGGCATCGGTGGAACTTACAACAAAAATCTGGTCTTGAATCGGCCTATATACGTTAGATTTTCCATCTTATAAATGTCAAAGGTATTGATGTACGATTTCCACTACAACCATGTCAAAAATGCATATGGAGGAAAGGCAGAGCTACTGTGTACAGACACGGATTCCTTATGCTACAACATTTTTACAGAAGACTTGTACAAAGATCTGGAAAAAGTTTAAAAATGAACCTGATTTTAGCGACTATCCAACCGATCATTTTCTATATGATAGTACCAACAAAAAGGTCCTAGAGAAAATGAAAGATGAAACCATGTCAATACCTATGACAAGGTTTGTAGGACTGAGACCAAAAATGTTTAGTCTCACTTACGGAACAAGTGAAAAACGCAAAGCAAAAGGTGTAAGCAAATCGGTGATACGATCAAAATTACGTCATTCGTCGTACAGAGAATGTTTATTCCAAAGAGAATATCACATAAAAACTATGGTTACATTTAGATCGGACAAACATCAGATACACATCATTACATTGAATTACCAGAATGGCCTGCTTGTCGTATTCCTTAAAACCAATATCATCTGGCAGTGGTACAAGTGTTGGATCCAATATCTGAAATGCAGACAAAAGTTTCATACTGTCATTGAATCTGTCATCAATGTTTTCAATTCGTGCATTGGTGTAGTTGGTCAGCATTTTGTAAAGATATTCTGAATCTCCGACATTCCACTTGATATCTCCACACATGTTTGTAAAAGAGTCAGCATCGACTTTTAACTTTTCCAAGGGCTCCTCTGTTTCTTGTATCTCTTTTATCTTGTCCTTGGTCATTTTTACTGCAGGGTTAATTGCAGAAAAGCTGATGACATCCTTCTGAAAATATTTGGAAAGTTGTGCAAGGATAAGAAGAATGTCCTTTAAAATGTAGAGAGCACCTAAAAACTGGATAGACCTCATCTTTTTCAACAGACCACAAGCTGTTGAATCATCATCCATCTGAAAAAGTGTTTGTAGCAAAGACTCATAGTCACTCACAATGGCATCCACAGCCGCCTGAAAGCCATCTTGTTCTACATGCTTTTTTCAAGCGCTTGCCTACTGACTTTTTGGCTTCTTCTCCTAATATTATGTTTTTCATATGAGTTTGCACTTTTAAGTATGCTGCCATTCTCTTTGGTGAGTTCTCAAAAAACTGCCATAATTGTCTAAAAATTGTTTCAATAGTTTTTATGTACCTAACTGATTCATTTGTGTCTGTACAGGATAAAGGAAGTCGGTGATAGATACAGTAAATATTAATGAACTTAAGTCACTTGAAAAACCTATTACCGTTGGTGTCCATGTCCGTTAACAAATTTAAAGAGATGGTGCTCAGGATACCGGCAAGGCCTGTGGGCCTCCTGTTTGGTCAATAAATAAAAAGAAAATCAATGTTAATATACTTGTTTGTTTCCGAGTATCCGGTTTTTTCCCTGCAATGCGCAACAGAGATGTCCGCATTTGTTTTTTACAGGAATGTACACGTATGTTAATTTTTGAATATCTTCTTAAATGTCTACTATTTTTTTTGTTTGTGTTTCCATTTACAGATGTTAATGAATGCTTGGAAAAAAACTGCTCACCAAGAGATATATGTTTTGAACCCGAAAGTTTGAACGAGTTTGAGTGCAACGGACATGCCGAAACTACTGCAAAACGTAATCTTTAAACATTACAATTTTTTCCTTAGATGCTAAGGCGCTTTGACCTTATAGTAAGATTCAAACGTTTTTTTTTAATTGAAAGACATGTTTTTATATTTCCTTTTAATAAGTGTTAAAACCGAATGCCGCAAAAATTAAAATACAAATTCACGATTTTTCCATGACATATATAACATTTTCAATATATAACTTTAAAAAAATTATATTTATCTAGGATTGTTAAAATATGCGTGATATCTTGCGGGTTTTGATAGATAGATGTAGTTCTGATACAATTCTCGGGATTTATGTCCCCTCGAACAGTATTGGAAGATACCCATGTGATATGGTCTCTAAATATTACTTTTCCTAAATTATGGAAAGGTGTATCTATATATAAGGCTGCTACGTTTATGCCTTAATGAGTTCGTAAGATATGTTAAAAAAAATTCATCCGGTCTATTATAACAAAGTTCTGGTAGCGAATATATACTTTGTTAACCTGGAAGCGATTCTTTTAAAAGAAATAAACAACATGATAATATAGTTTTATTAGTCCCCTACCGGTTTTCACCGGAGGGGACTATAGCTTTCCTCTGCGTCCGTCAGTCCGTCTGTCCGTCCGTCTGTCTGTCCGTCCGTCTGTCTGACCCACTCTAGTTTTCCACACTTTTTTTCTTTATGCGTTTGAGAAATAATATGAATTTTGCTGAACAGCTTCAAAATGTCAAACTACAGATCAAGTTTACACTTTTGTAGCGTCTGGTTGACATATTTTCGAGAAAATTTATTTTTTTTATTCCAATTTTTTAATGTTCGGGTTCGATATTCTGCATAACAGTGCATTGTTTTCACAATTTCCACAAACCGGTAGGGGACGTGTATTGCTGATGCAATACTCTCAGAATGCTTGTTAATTATAGTTTGATGATTAATAAATCAAGAAACAATATATTACCAGTTACGTTATGAAATGAGTCATCTCATTATTAGACATACTTTTTACATTAAGAAATCCATAAAATGTTAACACCTTCAAACATATCACATAACCTATTGATTCCATCAGTTTCATCAAATTTGACCTTTCTTTTTTTCGAAATAAGGTCAGGTCAAGGTCCTTACCATTTTTCTCAACGATATAACAATATATGTTGCTATCTCCAGTTATATAGACACATGTTTGAGATATAAGGTTTCTACTCTTCAATGAAACGAAAGAAAAATAGAATGTTTGTCAGCTTATATTACTCAATTGGACTAAATATTAAAACTTCAATTGATATTGCTTAGCCAGAATTTTCTGAAATTTTCATAAATTTTGAAGATATTTCGATTATTTTTTATGCTTCAAACATTTTTTTATTTCTGGATTTTAGATATTATAAAGACTTTATATGAAGATATCAATTGACAAAAAAGCTAATGTGTTGATCATTTAATTAGAAAGAAAATTCAATTTTATGGCTTTTTTTTTTTTACATACATCTATTTATAGAATAAGCGCTGAAAAAGCGTATAAAAATGTAATTTGATAGGAAAATAAAGTTATTAAAACAATTAATGAAATTTATGTTAAACATATCGAAAACCCAGAAAAGACTTCTTCGTTAAAGGTAAATGTAAATTTTCATAAATATAATATCTTCGAAAAAAAAATCCAATAACATGCCATAATGGGGTTACATGGCAATGACGTAAGACATTGGTTATGACTTTTATAAATAATTTTATTCCAAACTCTAAGAAATACATCAGTTGACTTCAAACCCACTTTACATTTGACTCCCCAAACTAACGTCAAATACTGACTTAATTAAAGTTTAAAAAGCTCACATGAATATATATATATATATATATATATATATATATATATATATATATATATATATATATATATATATATATATATATATATATATATATATATATATATATATATATGACGTCAAGCAACCTAACGTAACGTTGCACAACCCATTTGGTCGACGATGCTTGGTTACCGGAAGTGACAGGAATGAAAACAAAACATAGGATAAATATATGATTAATTTTAAGGTAAAAGTAACAATATACAACAAATCAAATACATTTGAAACATATCGTAATGATGAGTGACGCTTTTCGGTTGTTACTAATGTAATTATCAATATAACATACATTTTGCCACTACAAATAAACACACATACATCAAAAATCGTTACAGGACTTTGCATTAATTAATGAATTATAGTTTACAAATTTACCACTGTATCCGATATATAATGTACAAGGTATGAAATAAGCAACAAAATGCGATGGATGAAATATTAATTGATTCACAGTTTTATTAATATTTATTATGGATTAAAATTTGACTGTAGGATTCTTGTCCTGTCCAAACGATGGATCGGAAGTTGTTATAGATGTTCCTGAATTTGAAGCCCAAACGTTCTCATTTCCACCGCCAGAAACAGACGGATTTCCAATGTGATTGTTTTTTAAAGTATATGTAAAAGCAATATCAGAAAAGAAAAGATGCAAAAATATCATTGGGCACTATATATGTCATGTTTTCGTCTACTCAATCAAAAATGCATGCACGCAATTAACGAAATTCAGCTTATATATTTTTGTGTATATCAGCTCTTCTACTTGTACATGGACGTTTAAGGGGGAAGAAGGGTCAGGAATCATCATTCACGTTTTTAACATGACGTTTGAAGGATCCGACAGCCTCAGTGTTGATGATGATGCTGGTATTTTTTTAAAATCTATTCTGAGAGAAAGAGAGGGAGAGAGAGTCTACTCTACAATAACGATATCATATGTATTTTGTAATACTATTTGAGTTTCTCATAAAAGTTTCGTTGCTTTAATGTGAATTTTTAAAAAATTTCAGTAGGCTTTGGGACACGAACAACTTTCAGAGGCCCGCTCACCAAAGAGTCAGATAATCGAAATCGGATATCAATTGATAGTTCTATGAAAGTCATATTGACCACAGACAACAACTTCAACAAAATGGAGAGGTTTACGGTATCAGTTAACAGCGGCAGGGATTCTGGTAAGAAATTATCAAGGTTATTGTAAAATCTGGTTACAAGGAGGAGCTATTTTTGTGATCGGCTTCGGCCGATCACTATTGTGTCCATATGAGGCATCCGGCACATGCTTCCACGTGCGCACACATTTCGCTTGCAAAAGTAGTTCTTATCAAAACTTGAAGTTCGGTTTAGTATTAATATAACATTTTACTCAGTTTTATTTCAATTCTTTTACCTTAAGAAAAGCAAACATACATAAAATACAGTTCGACTTGTTAATTGAAGAATGCACATTTTGTCTCACGCGTAAGAATTTCGATCGGAAGATTCATTCAGTAATGCAGTTGACCTCAATGAACTGACCTCAATCATAAGAAGATAATCCATGAACTACCTCGATCTATTGATGTTGCATAATAGTAGCTAGGAAGACGGCTTGATTTATAAACAAGGTTACGTTATAATGCGACCTCAATAGCAAGTTCTGATGGCATTCAATGTTTTTCACCGGCATGAATTAAATTATTTTTATACAACTCTTTCTTTGTATAAGTGTTAATGCTCTTTGAAGACCCCTACTCTGTATTCTGAAGACGAAGAAGAAGAAGATACATTCACATTTAATAATTACGTTAAAAATATAAACCTAGACAATGAGTTTACGAACGGCTTTCCCAAAATTTATTTCAAAATTAAATTTGTTGACGGTTTATAATGATGAAATTATGGTGTACAGATTCAATATATTCTATATTTTGTAAAAATACAGTACTTTTTAAATTATTTTACATGAAACTGATCATGATAATTGCTTCTAGCTATCAATATATCATTATTGCCGATCATTCCTTTAAAAGGAATACTTGTTCGTCTGTGTCTGTCGTCAGGCAGTGTGTAACGTGCATCGGGCAATTGTTGAATATTTTGGCTTTCAGTTTTTTTCATAAACTTTCAAGCTTAACCAAACTTATTTCGATTTCTTCGAATATGCATTATCGTTAATAGTTTAACATACACCTCTAGAACCGGAAAGGTTTCAGAGCAAAAAAATGAGGAATAAAATGGGAGTTTATACCTGGGTCACCTTTAAAGTCCTTCACTACATCAAAAACTATTTGAGACAGTACGCCACATGATGGCTTTAAAGGTTGTTAAACTTGTTGTAACGATTATATTCGTTGAAAATCAGCATAGCTCAGTGGTTAAACCATTAGTCGCGTGAACCGCAGATCATTACGAGGTCCTTTGCTCATATTTTTTTAATACAATTTGTAAAAATAGTTTTTAACTTATTTTATTTCCTTTTTATATCTATAATCTTTTATAAAATCTATTATAATCAAGTAATTTTTTGTTGATTTGAGAAATTATTTCAAGAGGTAGCTAATGAGCAACCGTAGGTCTAGGTAACAAAATTTTATTAATTCGTCGGCTTAAGAAGAAACATGCCCTGTCACGCTGAATCCTAAAAATAATTATGACTTCAAATCTTTTAATTATCTTATTTGGCGAATGTTTACCCTATCATTCCCATCGCTTTGCAAGCGACAGACGAATAATGCTGAAGGTAATCCGAATATAGTCAGCCTTCGTTAGTAGATTTATCAATAACGATCAAAAGCCCTACAACTCTCAATTGATATTTGGTCGTCATTGATGTATGTCTATCGACGATTAAGAAAGTTCAATATCAAGATGTTGACCAACTGAGGACTGCTAAAACAAACTGTCTGCCGATGGTCAGTCGATGATCAAGTTTTGCTCGGCGAATTCTTCAACGTCTGCCCTACACGACAAATCAGTCATCGACGATGAAAACAAACGAAAATACGTTTAACCCGATATGCAAAACGGGCCAGCTAAAACAATATATGTTTAAATCGAACAGGAAAATGCGTACTGCTAATGAGTTGACGATTGTTACCTGAGAATCCCTTTTTAGACTAAAAAAGAGTCGATAGTTTGTTGTTTTTGGAAATGTGACTTTGATTTTAGCATCAAATTTGCTGATAACTACTGGAAATGATAAAGTGAAAGACCCTTTTGCAAGAGGTGCCCTTTTTAGTCAACTTTAAAGACAGCGTCAAACACTGACATGTAGATTTATCTCAGAGAAATAAGGGTATGCTGTTGTATTTCTGTGTGTTCAATTAACAGACTTTACAGATATATCACGAAATACTGATATACTATGTGTGAAACTTTCAATGACCAAAACCTCGGTACAGTTGTATAAATTCAAAATATGTGCTGCGACACTGTTTGAGTAAGTGCAGAGTACTCGAGCTCAAGTAAAGTAACCGGGAGAGAGAATAACAAAACCCCCCAAAAATTTCAAGGCTTGAAACATAACAGTCCGAAATAGTCCAGAGCCTCCAGGAAACCCAATAGCACGCATAAACACAGAAAATATTTTTATTGATATGCGTAAGAGATTACTCAATATCGACCTCTCCAAAGAAGACATATATACATATAGGTAATACCCCAAAGGAAAACCCAATAATGTAACAAACAGAAAAGTTAGAATCATTTGTAACTTTAAAAATTGAAAAATTAAATTCAAAAGTGTACACAAAAAATAGAACTAAAACAAAACATTTCAATATAACTAGCATGATCTAACTAAATATTGCAAAGGTTTAGTCCAATATCTTTCTGGGGCAACATGTGCAACGTCAATAAAATCTTTTCTGGACTAGTGTCGATCTTTCAATGACCTGAATCACATCGTCTAATGCACGAGTCTGACAATTTAACGTATGGACATTCCCTAATTGACCATCTCCACTCAAACGTTGATGTTTATTTCATATGTACACAATTGTACGAATAATATTTGATGAAACTTTTGTATTCTTTTGTATGTACACCTGTACGAAAAATCAACTGGAAATATAGACCCCTAGGTACTTGGCCTTAGTGGTAACACACAGCTCCAATAGAAGGAGCTGGCCGTTGAAAAATGTACCACCAAGGCAAAGTTTGGGTCAATTATTTCTATCCTATCAAGAGCCGCGTTATAACAAGAATGAAATTATTAACGTTAAAATAATCTATGATATAAAAATGTAATATTTTAATAATGCATACAGACAATGTCTGTAATAGGATCAATTTTACCCTTCGTAGACCCAGTTTGTTTTATCATAACAGTACTTAGAAACATTTTTGGCGTTGCGTATAACATTCATAAAACGCAATTCAATCAGTTACATTTATCATCATATCATATCAAAGCATGTTACAAAATATACATGTGGTATCGAGAAACATGCTGCCATAGTATCATGATGTTATTATTTAATGTACTTATAATGTAACATTTGTTAAAAAGCCTTGAGGTATTGAATTAGATATATGCAATGTTTAAATATTAAATAATTGTAACAAATGCAAAATATGAATTTATAACTTCTGAGAAACATTCATTAACAATTTGTGAACATACATAAAATTAAAGTTTCAAATATATTTGTAGGAACATGTCCTGGATCCAAGACCATTCAAGCTACCGACAGTTTCCAGACAATAACCTCGGCAAACTTTCCCGAATCATATGGAATGTAAGTGAGAGATAGAAAATTGTATTTGGTATTATGTCATCATACATATAATATACATATTGTTCAGAGTAAGATTCAATATCAAATGGTTATACGTTATAGACTAGCTGTTCAAAATTCATTATACAAATGATACCAGGATAACCCATTAAAGCTTGGAAACTTCCCATAGACTTTTAAATAATTACATGACATTTTTTTTAGCTTTTACAGCGACCCTATATATTGTTGAAACAAAGTGTTGGCACTGTGTTGATTCTACTATTCAAAGCGCTATAAACAATTCCTAGTATACAATGTGTACATATGATAGCATCGTTAATATGCATTTAGTTATATTATATACTGTCTTATAAACAACATATCACCATTATTAAGTCTAAAATGTAAGATAAAACTTTTATATTTTGTGTTTAGAACACCCCCCCCCCTCCCCCCGTTGGAACATTTAATACGGGGTGGTAGAATATTCAAGTCTTAAATGTCATTAAAGTAAAAGGTGTCGGTTTGACATGCCTTGACACGAGGTATAAAAATTCTTCAGCTGAGGATGCTCTGGTATTTCGTACAAATACAGCTGATCTCAGTGTATTTTTTTAATGACAGTGCACTGCCATAACAGACGTTATATGCATGGTTTAGTCAAGTTGTTGAATCGTGTCTTCCACATTCAAACTGTCAAGTGAACTAAGTACTTTGTATTTAAGAATACTAAATGGAGATGTGTTTTAAATTAATATACCGACCCATTTTGTTTTGACATATTTGTAATCGATATCAATAATTTGTAAAGTATACTTAGTTGCATTTTGTTCAAATAACTTATAAACAAAACTTCAAAATAATGTTTAAACAATTAATAGAAATATCATTGTATTCAATTTTCGAACCATTGGGACTCATTATCTCTTTATCAGTGGTTAGAAAAAACAAATTCATTGTCTGAAAATCTTTTTTTTTTTAATTGTAGTTTCTCCCTCCCGGAATATTGACTTATTAGTTGGATTTTCTCTTTTTAAAGTCATGCTTCAACCCTACTATAACATATTTTTATGTAATTTATCACCAATATCCGTTTAAAATTATTTGTTTCAGAGTATTTTCCTTTCTCCAGAATATCTAGTTCTGTGCTAGGATCAAATAAGAAATATTTAACTTCACATTCTACGTACAATTATACCTTGTTACAGATAATTAGATGATACTGTTTTAGTTTAAAATGAATGAAATCAAATTCAAAGCACATCAAATTGATAATTAAACATCAAGTATACTTATATGGTACTCTTGCGTATTTTGTGTCCATTATTACCTTGTTTTGATGATTGAATTGGTTGATGAATTATAAATTTATATAAAATCAATATTATTCAGTTTAAAGGACTTATCGTCAATTCTAAAACATCAAATTTATGTGATTTAATATGCATTTTTCTTCCAATGCCCATTAGTAATTAGATTAAGGTATCCGACCCTCAATGTTAGAGTATATTCTTTATAAATGAAAAGAAAATTAATAATGGCATCCAAGCATATTTGGAAAGTTATTGCAAATTTGCTCTCGGTGAATATAATTGAAAAAAATATACAAGCTGAGATTAAATTTAAATAAGAAATTGTACATCTACATTGGTGGACCGTGGCTCAAACCCATTTACATATACGTAGTGGATCTCCATAGAGACTCGAATCCAAGCATTTTGTTAAATAACTGAGCGTAATATTAACACTAGAACAGTAAAATTTTGTCTATAAAAAAATTGATAGTTCAAATAAAAAAAAAATCCAATTATTAAGAATTATCGAACGTGACTGAGGATCGGAGATCGAGAGATGAGATCGTGAGATTAGTATCATCATTTTTAATAAATTTATTTTATCATTTAAAAGGTGACCGACCGAATCAAGCAGAACCATCTTAAATAAAGCTTGAACTTTGTGCAGTTGTGTTAGACAGCGTGTTTTTTTCATGGCTAGCCACTTAGCCATCAACAAAATGTGTATGGCTTTTTAGCTAAACCTTTGCAATGGCGCAAATTTTGCTTGAAACCAGCGTCATCCTGAATTTGTTTTGACGCATAAAAGTTGACAAGATTAGGATATAATGCAGGATGCACAAAACATTATAGAAATAGAAATAATTAAGTTAAATACTACCTTATCCTATCCTATCCTGCATTTCGTAGCCAATCAGATTTGAATATATGTTTACTAGTGATTTGCGAAACGAAATTTATGTAATTAGTTTCATTTGTAATACAAAGTACAACATTTATTGTATAAATGATAGATAGTGTGATAAATTCGCAAAACGGTGAAGAAAATTGATGCGCGCTACACTTTTGTTGATTCGGAAAAGCGTAAGTATGCAAATACTGTAAACAATTTATGTTACACAATACAGCGTGAAATTAAAATATAAATGATTTTTTTCATTTGTTTTATTTAAAGACCTTTACAGTTTAAATACTGAAGAATCCAATCGACGAACAATTCGACATATAAATTGTAGACGAATAAAAAAAACGGACGCCATGTATGTGTGTGTGTGACTTTTAACATTTCTTATTTCTTCAATGTCTGATCACAAAGACGTATATATGTACCCACAAATAAACTGAATAATTATGAAGTATAAGCTAACTTTAAACGCGAATACATTTATACTTTAACAATAAATCCGCATCATATAAGAATAAATGCAATATTTATAATGATTCATGAAGTAAAGAATAAAACTGAAAAAATAAGTTCTACTTAGCCTAATTTTGTTTAGTTGTAATTACAAATAATTGAACTGTTTTTGTGCTATGCCAAACGTTCATGTAAACCTTGAGTTAAATAGGTTAAATCGCGCTTTTTGTTGCTTTCACAAAAAGAAACACAAAAGAAAAGAAAAACAAAGCGTGATTAAGATCATTATCATTATTATTATTAAAGTTAAAATCTTAAGTCAAACACATCATTCTACTGTTCCTTATTTATAACAATAATAGTTAAGAATTTACATATATCGTTTACTTATAGTCAACAAATGGTGCGAAGCGTAATGTATGCGTAAAAAGTGAAATGCCTCAACAGGTATAAGTGTGATCGACTAAAGTAAAATACAAACACTGTAACAAAAGCCAAAATATTAGCACCCCACCCCCTCCAAGAAAAAGACAACAAATACGGAAGAGATATTCTTTGCTCGCTACTTGATTTTGTTTTCCCTTGGACTGAAATGTCACACTTTCATTGGTTTAAACATAGCAGGTGATTGCCTCATATATCTCTATATTTGTTCGGTGAGAAATAATATTAGGCAATATGGCCGTCATTTGCCGACGCTTCGCTTACTCATTTCGACACGTCATAGTATTTAATACTAACCCGCATGCCATAAGTTCTTATACTATTTGGAGTAGTTGCCCTTTGAAATTCTTTAAAATGAGAGTAGTTGCCCTTCGAATATTGACGTCAAATTGTTCTGTCTGGAGCAAAACAAAATGGCAGCGTCGAAATTTGCTCAAATCTGTGCGGAAATGGAGAAAACATATAAAATTGAAAAGCCACAAAACATTGTAAGTAAACATGGGTCAAGCAAATATTTTTAAAGAGTATTTTAAAGGTGAGATTGAAAATTTTAAAGAGTTTAAATGAGTTAAATTGAACGAGATGTTAGGCATCTTGTACATGGTTTTGCGTAGGTCATCGTTATTTGTGATTAAATATATCGCTTGATAGTCCTCGGGAAAACAAAACACTTATTTGGTTAGTTACTGACTCACTACGGAAATATATTGGGTTGATCATTCTCATAGACGGCTCGGTTTCGCCTCGCCATCTATGAGATCGATCAACCCAATATATTTCCGTAGTGAGTCAGTAACTAACTAATAAGTAATAGTATCAATATATCATAGAATTATGCTAGCACTTTTTTAATCGTTTTACAGAGACGGAGACTGTGACGTCACAATAACAGCTGACGAAGGAATGGTTATTGTTTTCTCTTTCCCCTGTCTTATCATCGATCGATATCGGGATTTATGTTTTGACTACTTGACTTTGTCTACAGGTACAAGTATAAAATCCTTTTTGGATGATTTGGTTCTACGAAAACTCATTTTTATATTAATTAATTTTTATGAAATGCAATAAAAATTGCACGATACATTTGTATTTTCAAGATCAGCCCCTAACTACGTAAGCTTTCGATCTCAAATTCTTTGATTTATTACTTGTCACCAATTTATAACATTTGATATCAATTTTAAGCTTGGAATTTCGGGAGTACGTGATATTTTACGATGTAGTGAAGTTGGAAATTCGATATATTGATTAGTTAGAGCTTCAAAAATAACTATTATTATCAGAATTGTGTAAATCAAATGGTTTGATTAAAGCAAAGATTAAAATGTTTTCATTATCTTTAACCATATTCTACATTAAAGGCTCAATTTTTATGTAAGTAGATTTAGAAATGATTCGTGTCTTGTAACAATACCTACTCAAATGGGATAAGGGAACTTAATTTTGCATTAGAGTACAGTTTCCCAGTTGACAGTTACAACAACTAAAAACACATTTGGCCTAAAAGCTCTAATCGGTATGGAACCATCCTCAATTAATTAGGATTTAATGTTGCTCAAATCAGGATCCAACATTTGGTAGGGGCATTTTACATAGGTATATATATAGAGAGAAAATCCTGGAAACTATCGTTCTAAAATTACTATAAAAACCCAAGAGGACTCAAAGTTGAATAGAATCAACCTCAGGGAATAAAGATTTAACTCGGTCCAAAGCATCCCATTTTCAGGGTTTGGGTGGGGCCTCAGTGTTTTCCCAAAGTTTTACTTTGGAATATATAGATAAAACACTGAGAAAATATTATTCTTAAAATCGCCCCCCAACACAAATATCTGAAAATTGTATGGAATCATTCTCAGGTAGTGTAGATTAAAATACGTCCAATTAATGAATCCAAGGGTTAGTGTGGTACCTGAATGGGAAAGGAGATGAAATTTTACTTTCGAATATATTGAAAAAAAATCTTCAAATCTTTCTCAAAAAAACTAAACAACAAAACCAAATTAATATGTAATTTCAGAATATGTTGATACGCTAAAGACAAACTTCTTTTAACATTACTAGTGACATTTCTAGACATGATATATTAGATATAAATAGAATGTATAAATCCATACCATATTTTCAACTGTGCAGTGTGTTACATGTACTATCAGCCAATAAAGATTTTCCACTGTTTCATAAAAAACACCAAAAATCGTATAAAATAATGAAAAGCATGCATTCTTCTTTGAACGACAAAATCATGTTTCCCAAATAACTTTATAATGATCCATAAAAAATGTTGGTGTAGCATTCCACCTAGGATTTGGTTGGTTATTGTTGCTCAGATGAAAGATTTTGTCCCTGCGCCACCTGTGCTGGTTTGATTATAATCAAAAATTAACATATGCAAATTATTATTACCCGCTTGCATAAGAATCAGAAATTATTTATACACTTAAGTATAGTACTTATTTTATTTGAAGTTGACGATCAAGAATAAATCCTAGGTTATAAAATGGTTGATGTATTATTCTGCATTATGTAAAAAAAACCCACACATGTTAAACTAATATTAATGGGGAACAAGACGTTGCAATGTAAAATTAATTGTCAATGTTTTTTGGGTTTTTTTTTTGTTGGGGGGGGGGGGGGTTACAAGTGCTCCCCTTCTCTAATATTATGATTATTTTTTTATATTTTCATTTTTCTGCAGTAAATATTATATTCGATGGCAATCCTTTTCGCGTCATTAAAAAATTCTAAGAACAGAAATAAGTTTTTAAATTATTTACAGCATTAACTTTTTAACATAGAAATATTATAATTTTATGAAAATATTGCTAAAATTAAAACTTCAAAGTTTTGAGTTTTTTATTCTAAATTTTAACAAAATGTAATGGCACATAAATTATACCCAGTGATTTAAAAAAAAATATTACTCAATATTAAATATACTTTATAATATAAAATAATATCATGACAACTTTCTTGGCATTGAAGGTAGATAATGAAATACGAATCACACACATAAATCTGGAATAATGACTATTTGTGACAGTTTCTGTTTTGAACCGTCAAAAAAGTAGTCAATTGTTATACCCCCGAAAACGAAGTTGGGAAGGGTGGTATATAGGAAACACTTTGTCTGTTCGTCTGTCTTTCCTTCCGTCCGTCTGTCCGTCTGTGCAAAATGTGTGTCCGGTCCATATCTTTCTTATTGAGACACACTGAAAGTTCCTACTTCATACTAATATTGCTTATGACCAGAGGGTGTGTCATGACCTTGAACCAAGTTCAATTTCGCAAGATCAAGGTCACTTGCAGGAAGAGTGCAAAATTCGTGCCAGGTCCATATCTTTCCAATAGAGAAACACTGGAAGTTCCTACTTCACTCACAGATTGCTTTTGAGCTTATGGTGTGACGAGACATTGAACTTAGATCATTCGGGCAAGTTCAAGGTCACTGGCAGGAAAAATGCAAAATTCTTGTCAGGTCCATATCTTTTTAATGGATAAACAATAGAAGTTCCTACTTCACACAAAGATTGCTTATGACATGAGGGTGTTTCACGACATTGACCAAGGTCAATTGGGTAAAGTCAAGGTCATTGACTGGAACATTAAAAAAAAATTGTCTTTTATGTAGAAACATAAGCAAGTCCAGAAAGATCTCTTATGACCTGAAGGTGTGTCTGACCTTGACTCAAGGTCATTCGGGCAAGTTAAAGGTCATTGTTTATAAAAATGCTTAATTTCTGTCTGTGTCATGTGTTGTATAAATGGAAATTATAGTTTTCTTTTAAATTAACAGTTGTTATCGATAGAACATGGACGGTTAGCTAGATAGCATCCATTATTTGTTATCATAAAAAATATTTGAGTTATGATTTTTTCTTAGCGGGGATTATCATTTGTGAGCTTGTTCACAGTACCTCTAGTTAAGATTTATTCATCAACGTGAAGTGAATGATCATTGCAATGAACTAATGATTATATTAACCACTTAAAAATTTGTACATTAATATTTATGAAATTAGAAATGTTAAATTTCCCCAACTTTTGAACTTTTATTTAGGACATTATACTTTATACAACTGATCAAAATATATTACCCTATAAAAAAGAGGAATATCTGGGTTTTGGACAACACACAACAAAATAAAGATTTTTTTCTTTACATAAATAAAGATTATATAAATGATTCAAACAACTTGATGTCCATAATAGTCATTGCATTTTACGACGTCATATATCTCCAAATATATTCATGTGTAAAGAATTTTTTAAAGTTTGTCCACTAGTAGCTAATAATCGTCTATCCTCTACAGAAAAGGAAACGTATTATACATGCCTTCCATTCCGAAATGCAATCAACAGCCAAACAACGGGAAATAATCTTCGTATCAAATTTAAATCGAATGACAGAGGTGATTTAGCAAAAGAGTTTGGATTTGCTGTAACTTTCAAGCAAAAAGGTATTAAAATGAAAAAAAAAATAACCTTGATTTATTGACCAATTACCATAAAGAGTATCAGATAAATCAATTTTGAATTATCAAATCATTATTAAACAGCTGAACAACAATCTTGTTTTTAATGATGAATTTTAACTTACTTAAACTCCTGCGTGCAGCCATTGAAGAGTGCAAACAGAATGTCACAGGAACAGAGTCGGGTGTATGTGACATCAACGCTGTATGTATCAACACAGATGGATCGTTTGAATGCGAATGCAAGGACGGATTTACAGGAAGTGGCTTTGCGTGCATAGGTATAAGCAAACATTTTATACAATTGCAGTTGACAGTAGTTTTAATATGAAATACCTCAGACCATTTATAATATGTATTTTACCGTGTCACTAAAGTGAGAATTTTTTTTGTGCTTTGTTTGTCAAAACTAGAGCATTCCCAACTTCCTTATTGGAAATCGGCAATATAACAAAGACAACATTTATGTAAAGCAGCTTTCTGATGAGAGAAACTGAAATATTAAAATCATGAATCTCCTCCCCGAAACTGTCATATAATTTCTCAAAAACTATAAATAACGATAACTTTTTAAAAAACGCATGCTATTTTATTTGCCAATTTTGCAGATTTTTTGTTTATTATAAAATAATAGTCGAGAAAGATAAACTCGAGACAAAAAGAAAAGTAGTTGATATGTAAAAGAAGCAGGTAAAAAGATAACCAATTTCTTCGCCATATATTTCTCATCAATCTAATTCTTAACGTTAACAATTTTCAAGTAACATACATGTCATCATTATTTCTGTTAAAGCATCGACTACCATGTCAAGAAAGAAGATACTGCTGCCCCTGTACCTAGTCTGGTCCCTGGGGACAACTGTCAACGGAGCAATGCTCTTGATTCTGCTGTACAAAATGGCCGCTGCACGGAATAGCGACATTTGGTAACCATTTGGTAACCACGGAAAGCAATTGTCCATCTATCAGATTAATAAAATGTTGATAAATTTCTGGTTTATTTCTCTTCATCTATTTGGATCTAAATACTACAACCACACATAGACACATTCACACTCAAATAAATGTTAGTTCTATAAAGGGCGATCCTACATTTGTATAACAATGAAATCCCCGTAAAATTTTAAAAATGTGGTTGTTTTACCAAAATGTTCGTTCCATGAGTCGTATTCAACTTTTGCAAAACGAGGAGTACTGTTTGATTTTGTAATGAGTTCTATGGATTTTGTCGGCTGAATGAAAAATAAGACTTTGAAAAGAAAATAAACAAGTTTAATTTGAATACGAATAATACTAAACAAAACAAATTAATATTCTCACTCCCCCTTTCACTCCATTCTCATTCGAAAATGACTTCCATAATATAATTCAATTAAACAAGTTAACAAATAGCTGATACTATTCCAAACTTGAAAGTGTTTTTCATCACAGTGCGTCTGAAATAAAATGGTATGAAACTGAAAAAAAAATGTTTTTTTAGAATCTGTTTCAACCAATAAAACGCTGGTTGAAAAATTACTCAAACATTGTCAAAGTTCAATATTTAAAAAAAAACAACGTAAAAATACATGAACTTTAAATTTCAGCTTTGCATAAAGAAAAATTAAATTGTGACAACAGTCACTTTAATACTGATAACCTCACTTTGAAAAGGAAGCCAGTCACGTAATACATCAAGAACAATATGCTACTGTGACGCCCCTGCGCTAGTCACACTGCCTGTATCGTGCGCCCTTACCAAAAGCTCCAGACTCACAGGTCTCTCGCTTGCAGCCTGCAACCAATTCTTACTAGTACGCCCCGCTCAATGCAGCATGCGTCCCCGACATTCGTCTGTTACCCACGACCTTCCATAGGGTAGGTTCAAATCTAGCGCCCACAGTCTGAAGTACAGGGAATTGAACCAAACACCTCTTTGCACTGAAATATTGCACTGTGACTAATAAACTCCCGATGAAAATACCAAGATATAAACGGCATTCAGAAGTTGGAGTTCTATTCGCTTTTCGCTATTCACTATTCGAAAAGCGAATAGAATTCTGTTGTCAGTTCTCTATTCAAATTACCGTAAACATGCTAATAAACGTATATTCAAAATTTCATAATAACTTCCGTTTTTATTTGAAAAAAATAGTTTTATGGTAACAATTATTACATGTTGACCTACCCTAAACATTGACATAATGATCACGACCAGTAAGAGGCGTAGCCTGGCGAAAAATGCGACATTTCGTATAATACAGTTATAATGGGATTCCTTTCAAGGGGCTGGCTTACACCCTGTATCCCATTTTTGGGCCTTCATATTTGGTGAGGAAGGGGCCCCGGGACAGCCCAGTCGACCCTCAAAAGGAATTGGGTTTGCACGACCAGTAAGAGGCTAAGCTAGCCTGGCGAAAAATGCGACATTTCGTATAATACAGTTATAATGGGATTCCTTTCAAGGGGCTGGCTAACACCCTGTATCCCATATTTGGGCCTTCATATTTAGTGAGGATGGGGCCCCAGGACAGCCCAGTCGACCCTCAAAAGGAATTGGGTTTACACGACCAGTAAGAGGCTAAGCTAGCCTGGCGAAAAATGCGACATTTCGTATAACACAGTTATTATGGGTTATCTTTGAAAGGGCTGGCTTACACCCTGTGTCCCATTTTTGGGCCTTCATATTTAGTAAGGATGGGGCCCCGGGACAGCCCAGTCGACCCTCAAAAGGAATTGGGTTTACACGACCAGTAAGAGGCTAAGCTAGCCTGGCGAAAAATGCGACATTTCGTATAATACAGTTATAATGGGATTCCTTTCAAGGGGCTGGCTATATCCCATATTTGGGCCTTCATATTTGGTGAGGATGGGGCCCCGGGACAGCCCAGTCGACCCTCAAAAGGAATTGGGTTTGCACGACCAGTAAGAGGCTTAGCTAGCCTGGCGAAAAATGCGACATTTCGTATAATACAGTTATAATGGGATATCTTTCAAGGGGCTGGCTGACACCCTGTATCCCATATTCGGGCCTTCATATTTGATGAGGATGGGGCCCTGGGACAGCCCAGTTGACCCTCAAAAGGAGTTGGGTTTACACGACCAGTAAGAGGCTTATCGAGCCTGGCGAAAAATGCGACATTTCGTATAATACAGTTATAATTGGATTCCTTTCAAGGGGCTGGCTTACAGCCTGTATCCCATTTTTCGACCTTCATATTTGGTGAGGATGATGCCCCGGGAAAGCCCTGTCGACCCTCAAAAGGAATTGGGTTTACACGACCAGAAGGAGGCTTAGCTAGCCTGGCGAAAAATGCGACATTTCGTATAATACAGTTATAATGGGATTCCTTTCAAGGGGCTGGCTGACACCCTGTATCCCATATTCGGGCCTTCATATTTGATGAGGATGGGGCCCCGGGACAGCCCAGTTGACCCGCAAAAGGAATTGGGTTTACACGACCAATAAGAGGCTAAGATAGCCTGGCGAAAAATACTACATTTCGTATAATACAATTATTATGGGATTCCTTTCAAGGGGCTGGCTAACACCCTGTATCCCATGTTAGGGCCTTCATATTTGGTGAGGATGGGGCCCCGGGACAGCCCAGTCGACCCTCAAAAGGAATTGGGTTTACACGACCAGTAAGAGGCTAAGATAGCCTGGCGAAAAATGCGACATTTCGTATAATACAGTTATAATGGTTTCCTTTAAAGGTGCTGGCTTACACCCTGTATCCCATGTTAGGGCCTTCATATTTGGTGAGGATGGGGCCCCGGGACAGCCCAGTCGACCCTCAAAAGAAATTGGGTTTGCACGACCAGTAAGAGGCAAAAATAGCCTGGCGAAATATGCGACATTTCGTATAATACAGTTATAATGGGATTCCTTTCAAGGGGCTGGCTGTATCCCATATTTGGGCCTTCATATTTGGTGAGGATGGGGCCCCGGGACAGCCCAGTCGACCCTCAAAAGGAATTGGGTTTACACGACCAGTAAGAGGCTTAGCTAGCCTGGCGAAAAATGCGACATTTCGTATAATACAGTTATAATTGGATTCCTCTCAAGGGGCTGGCTGACACCCTGTATCCCATTTTCGGGCCTTCATATTTGATGAGGATGGGGCCCCGGGACAGCCCAGTCGACCCTCAAAAGGAGTTGGGTTTACACGACCAGTAAGAGGCTTATCGAGCCTGGCGAAAAATGCAACATTTCCTATAATACAGTTATAATGGGATATCTTTGAAGGGGCTGGCTAACACCCTGTATCCAATATTTGGGCCTTCATCTTTGGTGAGGATGGCGCCCCATTTAAGCCCAGTCGACCCTCAAAAGGAATTGGGTTTACACGACAAAGAAGAGACTTAGCTAGCCTGGTAAAAATGCGACATTTCGTATAATACAGTTAAAATGGGATATCTTTTAAGGGGCTGGCTAACACCCTGTATCCTATTTTTGGGCCTTCATGTTTGGTGAGGATTAAATGTAGGGGAGACATGGTCAGGACTCATTTCAGACATTGCAGAATAAAAAAATGTACAACTTACATAAAACAGTTACTTAAACAGCCAGGGTCGATCTCAAAAGTTTTTGAAGATTTGTCCCTTATTCGCTGTTTTTGATATACGTAGTCCCATTATACTCTCCAATCCCCGGCACTTCCCATACCCTACGACAGAATTTGCAGCTATATCCATGTAAATATTCAAGAATTTATTTCAAATCATACACGTTCCCTCTGAGTGAGATTTCATGTGTTGACCCCCCCCCCCCATTTCCTTTGTAAAATCGAAAGTGAAAATCAACGTCACAGTTTCGCATTTAAAGTGTCGCTTGTCAATTACATAGACTTAAGGTCTTCTATCCACAAAATAAATGAAATAGATATTTTAGGAATTTTTACCCCTCAAATACCTAATCAAACCTCACATTTACCTTTTTTTTCTAAAATTTAACCGGGTCTTTTCTGCGAAACCACCTATCCTAATAAACAAAATATCCGTTTGTTGATATGACAGTCGAGCTCGCTTTCAATATTTTGAAGGAAAAAAACGTGCAAGACACAAAATTGCTAAATCTTGTTTATTTCCTAATCAACACTATGCATCGGATCCAAATAGTTTATAAATAAGCAGCAATGACCCCCAACCCCACCCCACCCCATCCCACCCCAACACATGAAATATGCCTTTCCTTCGACCAATTACTCAATGTTTTACATCATTTTATGTAAAGGAGGCCGTGTGTATATAACATTATAAAATTTATGACTTTAAAAAAAACAATTTTCTTGATCTTGAAGGCACCCCTCTCTCTCTCTCTCTCTCTCTCTCTCTCTCTCTCTCTCTCTCTTTCAATCCGCCGATGAAGATGATAGAAAATTTCGCGATACGCCAGAACAAATGTTCCCACTTTTATCTACATGCAAAATTGTGATAGTTTTAGAGAACTGAACCTGCTGTAAACGTACTACATTTAGATGTGTATTCTATTTAGCGCTTTTGGTGGTCTGTGGCTTTCGCTAAATCAGGTTCATCGCCAAATGCCATGCATATATGTTCATGAATAGTCACATTCAGGAATACGCTAATTCAAATCTACGCCAACTTGTTCAAAAACTCATTTCCGCCAAATATCGTACACGCCAAATATCATACGTTTACATTATGTTCCGGTAGCAAATTGTAAAAAAATAAGTTTTAAATTGCATATACATGTATGAGGCACTTAGCATCTGTTTTTGAAACTGATTGCGAGAATTATCCAATATATTGATAAGCAAATACTTTTTTTTATAAATTATGAAAAAGTCTTCAAAGTTTAAACCTATCATAAAAATTAAATAATTCTTAAAAGCTGTAAATTTCAATTCCAATTCTTAATGGATCATTAAGGGTCCTAAAAGGGTAAACAGGAAAAATGTATAATAAACATTCATAATGTACAGTCAACACATCCACAAGATAGAACAATTGTATGATTGAAAGGTTACAGATATAAACCACAGCATTCATGTACAGTAAAACAGGGTTATAATTAACAAAGTGCCAGAGGTTGATTTTGCTTAGTTATAACCGAAAGTCGTTATATCCGTCAAATTTAAAACGTGCTATTTAGTCACGGGGAATAAAAATCACTTCACTGTAAGCGTCAATTCATTATAAGCGTGTTCTCTATAACTGTGTGTTTACTGTATATCTAATATTTGCTTAATAAATGTATGTATATTTATATATACATGTGTTTCACGCCCATATATAGATATTTAAGGAATATGGAATCATTCTTTGAGTATAACAAGGTGATAATTTCGGTCGGAATGAAAATCATGTGCTGTAAGCGTCAATTCATTATATGCGTGTTCTCTATAACTGTGTGTTTATTGTATATCTATATGCTTTTAAAATACATGTATATATATTTATATATACATGTATTTAACGCCTATATATAGATATTTTAGGAATAAGGAATCATTTTTTGAGTATTATGAGGTGATAATTTCGGTCGGGGCGTGGTCAAATCTATTGATTACATTGATTTACATTATTTTAAATCTGTACACTCTAAAACAACATTATTTTAAAACCACTATTATCTATGTAGCACATGCTATACTATGTATTACTACGCGGCACAGCCAATACCGTTTTTCGGTAAGACACGCCCATTTCGTGTCACTCATGTTATATGAAGTTATTGGGTTTTTAGGGTTCAAAATTGATTCGTTATGTTATCACAGACAGACAGTTGAAAATGGAAATATGTCAAAATACATACAAAATTGAAATAATTCATCACGTGTTGAAAAATTTATCATTGTCTCCGTAATACACACTGATCATGAGACAATGTCCATTAAATACATTCTATGTAAAGGGAAAACTTTCGTCTCGGCAACTACCAGGTTTAATTTCACACTCGTACAAATTTCTTTTTTAAGCCTTACTTATTGGATTAGTAGATAGTAAGTTTCGACTTGGAAAAAATATAGTAGTTGCAGATTGATGATATTTAAAACAAAAGAAAGTTTCTCGCGATTCAGCGGTATTAGAACACGAACAGATGATTTAATGTTCTGTAAAGAGGGGAACAAGCTTGTTGGAAGTATTTGCATTATTGATAGTATTTCGATTCTTTCTCCGACAAATGAGAGTGAATGTCCTTACACATGTATATATTCAGAACAATAACTCCTTCTTAAATATCCATTGATTTCATCAAGTACCACATTTTGACAAAAGAAGATATAGATATGTAAGTCACTTCCTACAATAGCTTTCCCATATAGCAATTTACATGATATTTGCCACTTCAAATAGCTATTTACATATATGTCTTAAAGTCATGTAAACCAAATTCCAATGGATGGTAGACTGGAAAGCCAATATTCCAATTATAACTGTATCATACTATTTTCGCCAGGCTAGCTAGACCTGTTAATGGCCGTGTAAACCCAATTCCTTTTGAGGGTCGACTGGGCGTTCCCGGGGCCCAATCCTCACCAAATATGAAGGCCAAAATATGGGATACAGGGTGTAAGCCAGCCCCTTCAAAGATATCCCATTATAACTGTATTATAGGAAATGTCGCATTTTCGCCAGGCTAGCTAAGCCTCTTACTGGTCGTGTGAACCCAATTCCTTTTGAGGGTCGACTGGGCTGTCCCGGGGCCCCATCCCCACCAAATCTGAAGGCCCAAATATGGAATAGAAGGTGTAAGCCAGCCCCTTGAAAGAAATCCCATTATAACTGTATTATTGGAAATGTCGCATTTTTACCAGGCTAGCTAAGCCTCTTACTGGGCGTGTAAACCCAATTCCTTTTGAGTGTCGACTAGGCTTTCATGGGGCGCAATCCTCACCAAATATGAAGGCCCAAGTATGGGATGCAGGGTGTTAGCCAGCCCCTTCAAAGATATCCCATTATAACTGTATTATAGGAAATATCGCATTTTCGCCAGGCTAGCTAAGCCTCTTACTGGTCGTATAAACCCAATTCCTTTTAGGGTCGGCTGGGCTGTCACGGGGCGCTATCCTCACCAAATATGAAGGCCCAAATATGGGATACAGGGTGTTAGCCAGCCCCTTCAAAGATATCCAATTAAAACTGTATTATAGGAAATGTCGCATTTTCGCCAGGCTAGCTAAGCCTCTTACTGGTCGTGTAAACACAATTTCTTTTGAAGGACGACTGGGCTGTCATGGGGCGCCATCCTCACTAAATATGAAGGCCCAAATATGGGATACAGGGTGTTAGCCAGCCCCTTGAAAGATATCCCATTATAACTTTATTATAGGAAATGTCGCATTTTCGCCAGGCTAGCTAAGCCTCTTACTTGTCGTGTAAACCCAATTCCTTTTGAGGGTCGACTGGGCTTCCCGGGGCCCCATCCCCACTAAATATGAAGGCCCAAATATGGGATAGAGGGTGTTAGCCAGCCCCTTGAAAGATATCCCATTATAACTGTATTATTGGAAATGTCGCATTTTTACCAGGCTAGCTTAGCCTCTTACTGGTCGTGTTTATTATGTCAATGTTCAGGTTAGGTCAGCGAGTAATAATTTTTACTATAAAACTGTTTTTTTTTAATTAAAGAGGGAAATTTACATGAAATTTTGAATTTACGTTTATTAGCATGTTTACGGTAATTTGAATAGCGAATCGACCACATTATTCTATTCGCTATTCGAATAGTGAATAGCAAAAAGCGAATAGAACTCCAACTTCTGAATGGCATAATAACTTTTTAAAATCATCTCCACGATGATAATATTATCTTCATCGTAAATCAGTATTTTGTTTTGCTTTAAAAGATATGTTCTATCGGGAGCATAAATTGCCAGCGTACATTTGTCATGTCAGTAATACACATTGTGCTTTATATGACGGCCGTGTACATACGTATTGTAGAAAAGTTGAGTTTAATTACCATGCATTGGAACCATTTTATTAACACATCTCCCAGTACTGAAACAATTCAAAATGTCTCCGTTACAGTAAAACAATGGGGCGTTAAACATGTGTATGTCCAGCTCTACAGTACAAGCACATGCACTGTCGTCTAGGCGACGGCCTGAATACAGCTAGCGAATCTCCTATCGATCGGTAACCTGAGTCTCGTAATGCATCTACATATAGAAAGGGGCACAGTTATGAAACAATCAACAAAAACAAGTATTCTTTTTAAAGGAATGATCGGCAAGTATGATATATTGATAGCTAGAAGCAATCAACATAATCAGTTTGATGTAAAATAATTTAAAAAAGTACTGTATTTTTACAAAATCTAGAATATTTTGAATCTATACACCATATTTTTATCATTATAAACCGTCAACAAATTAAATTTTGAAATAAATTTGGGGAAAGCCGTTCGTAAACTTCTTGTCTAGTTTTATATTTTTAACGTAAAATTTATTAAATGTAAATGTATCTTCTTCATCTTCAGAATACTGAGTAGGGCTCTTCAAAAAGCATTAACACGTATACAAAGAAAGAGTTGTATTAAAATAATTTAATGCGACTGAAAAACATTGAATACCATCATAACTTGCTATTGAGGTCGCATTATAACGTAACCTTGTTTATAAATCAAGCCGTCTTCCTAGCCACTATTATGCAACATCAATAGTTCAAGGTCAGTTCATTGATTGAGGTCAGTTCATCGAGGTCAACTGCATTACTGAATGAATCTTTCGATCGAAATTCTTACGCGTGAGACAAAATGTGCATTCTTGAATGAACAGGTCGAACTGTATTTTATGTATGTTTGCTCTCTTATGGTAAATGAATTGAAATAAAACTGAGTAAAATGTTATATAAATACTAAACCAAGCTTCAAGTTTTTAAAAGAACTACTTCTGCAAGCGGAATGTGTGCGCACGTGGAAACATTTGCCGGATGCCTCATATGGACACAACAGTGATCGGCCGAAGCCGATCACAATAAGGTCAAAGAGGTTCATCTTTCTGAAATGAAAATGTAAATATGAATAAAAACATTTGGGAATTTTATGTGGAATTATCTGTGCGCGCTGTATATATCAGTTAGTGCATTACAAGAAGCCCTTTCATAACCTCATAAACGTGCACATCCCTACAAAAATGGACCGAACTGTCAACAATTGTTTCTGCAAATACTATCTATAAATTACGAAAACATTAAATTAAATACTACGGAAGGATTCAAAATTAATTTCTTTACAATTTTGCTTCAATAATGCATTGAACATTTTTATTCCTTTACAAGTTACTGACAAGAAACTTTTGACGCCTGATTATAGGGGCCAGCCCCTTTTTCTGTATACCGAATGAAAGGTTTCGGTAAGACCACGAAGTTTTAAAATACATCTTTTTATAACAAATTATTATTAGGTAAAAAACTAAAACGGAAAATACGCAACTTTTTTTGCAATTTTTCTAACCTTTGTTTCAACATCTATGCCAATCCTTTTATTTGCATTTAAATAATAAATAAAATATGTTTTGCACAAATTCAATGTATCAGCTTCTAAACCAGCCCATCTTTTTTTCTTTTTCTTTTTTTTTACTGAACTTTATTTATTTTACAACGATTGATAAGCAAGTTCTACAACTTATATCAATATCTCTCGTTGGCACGGATGTTAGCGCGAGGGGGTCAATGGTGTGGGAAGAAGCCAGAGTACCCGGAGAGAACCCACTTGTCCAAGCGGGCGACCGCCATACCCTATTGAACTCGGGTCGCAACGGTGACAAGCGAGTGCATTCTCCACTACGCTACTTGGACACCTAAACCAGCCCATCTTTGAGACTCTGCCAGTCATCATTAAAGCCAACCCTCCTGGACGAAAGAAGTCGTTATATTTTACTAATAGGGGAATAACTCAAAAACTGGATGGGGATTTTCCTCAACTAAAATATGCAACGACAACATCGCGCGGCATGTTATCAGACCTGAAAATTTCAAAACAATCGGTGAACAAACGAGCGAGATATTCAGGATCAAAGTTGGCGTCTAGAAGAAAAAAAAAATAAGATCTGAAAATTTTTCAGAATAATAGTAAGGTCTTCCGCTCCCAGCGGAAGACCTTAATTAATAAAATTAATGTTACGAGTCATGTTTTGAATGAATTGGATTAGAAAGGTTTATCATAAAATGATATGTTAATTAAAAAGACACAGTAAACTAGGTATCGGGGGTTTATACTTGGGGTTGGGGTGAAAGGGGACTATGGGACGATGAGGAGGACATTTCTTATCCTCAAGCACGTGTGAATACGTTAAAACAGTTTGTAAGACTTTGTTAGAAATTTCTATAATGACATGTTAAATCACTGATTTGTTTATTATGGTAACTTTATATAAATGCAAGTTTTGTTGAAAGCAATGTGCTTGTTTTAAAGTAAAATTACAGCTCATTTTCCTTATCTTTTAAGTTTTTTTAAACATAGTAAAATAAAAGAATATGCTAAAAGATTGAATCTCTTGACTGCAATAATAAGCTTGCGATTGCGTGTATAGGTGTTCCGGAATTCAGAATTTGCATCATAAAGACTCTAAATTAAACAATTTATTTTGAATGGTAGGAGAAGTCAATTAAATTGGAGGTAATTTAAAGGATATAAACAGGTAGTGAGAATAGTAGATGCACAGGCGCATGCAAACGGCAAATACAACGTCTTTACTCTTGTCACGTTTAGAATATGTTCTACTTTTGGTAGGAACTCGTAACGCTCCCCTCCCTACCCCCCCCCCCCCCAAAAAAAATCATCGACACTTCCAAGGAACCCTCAATCTCTCCGTTTGTTGCTTTAAAGTCTTGTTGCCCAGGTTGGCGGACAGCAGATTGGAATTGAGAGATACACGACAAAAGACACTCCTATTATTTCTTCTAGATCACCAGGTACTCAATGCTATATATATTCCAGAGCACAGTACAAATATATCATTGCTTTATTAATCGTAGTGTAATAATAATTACAGTATTCAGTTTGAGTTTAAGGAACATCGATGGTCGACAAATTTTCTATCAGACTCTTTTTGTAGTTGGTACTTTGAAATTTTGGTCACACATTTGACAGTAAAATGTTTTTAGTAAGATAAAAAAAAATATTTGTTCAAATCTGAAAAGAAGTACTTTAAGCTGGTGTTTTTAAATAGTGAATTTCAAAAATCACCACGATATGACATTTTTTTTAAGAAAAAAAATTACAAGCAATACGGTATAAACAATCGTTTATTTAAACGCATAAAACATGTCGATAATCTTACTCATCTGAATATAAAGAAATCGTATGTGAGAAACCGTGAATAATGTTATTTCGATTTTGAAATATGATACACATTTAGATCTATTAACCAAGTGTGTTGGTGGCTTTCAAACTTTGTCACTTGATTCCTCCTTAAGTCTGCGGTAAAACCTTATATTCCCGACTTTTCTGTATTAGCCTTAACACCTATTATGGATACACTTTCTTGACAAGAGTGATATATACAATCTTCGAATATTTTTTGAAATATTTGCCTCCTCTAATTTTGCCGATATTTTATGATCTTTATTTTTTTTTTTACAATTTAATTCATCAGTATATATGTACTGGACTGAACGGGAACAAAAATGTATTACACGTATTACATTACTGTCAAATGTATTACATGAATGCCAGGGTTTGTTATGGAAATGTCAGAAACTTGCTTGGTTACCACATCCTATCCTCCTTCTTTTGCTTTTTAATAAAGAGAATGATACTCTTTTCTTCAAATTTTGATTTTCCAATTTCAATATGAAGAATGCTTAACAAAGGTATTTCTAATGGTCAGCAAAAAACAAAAAAAACAAAAAAAACCCCAACAAATCAAAGTGATAGTGGCTATACCCGAAACACAGAGCACAGAGCTCGCTTTGTTTTAGCTGTACCTAAACAAAGCCACCTCCCCCCTTTTTACATATATACAGTTTGTATTTGATAGTAAAAAAATCGTTTATCTTAAATTTTGAAACTACAATTTTACTACATGTATGAGCATAAGTGAAAAAAAATAAGTTCGGGTGTTGTCACTTCTTATTTTGTTTGTAACCATCTTTAATCCATGCAGTAGCCTAAATGTACCCAAAAACTGTTCGAAACCAACTAGATAACTAAAGTTAAGATGATTGTATACCTAGTATGTTTCAAGTGACATTTTACATCTTGACGGCAGTTTTCACTTTCAATAAATCAATTTTTTAAAGGTTCCGTATCATGTCAGTGTCTCCCATTCACATAATTCGATAGCGAAAAAATTAAATCAAATGTAATATTCGGTTTTTATATTTTGAAAAAATAGAGCACAACGTAAATCGATCCTCGCATTAATATGTACATGTACCATGTAAAGTTATTATGCTAATTTTCATTTGAAAAATTTACCCGTCATTATTTCAGGTACAATTGTAAATAGATAAGATAAGCAATGATACGTTAGCTCAATAATCCATGTGAACAATAATAAGAAAACGTGACTGGTGTTTTTGTCATTTTGGTAGGGTGTATTACTACATGTACGATGGAAGTACACACAGCTTTCAAAACTCGGGTAGAATTTAAAATTACACTATATAATACACGCCTGAATTTTAAATCGCAAAAAAATCAATTTATTTGGTAATTAAATAACAATTGAATGACTGTTCCGCTACATGAGAGCATTTACTGAATCCTACACTTAAAATTGAAAAAAATTATTTTCTTTGTTATATTTAGAGTACGAGTTTCCTATTTTATCAGATATACAGGGCGTGGCTTAAGGCGAGAGCGAAAGCTCGAGCCGGGCCCGCCCTGTATCTCTGATAAAATAGGAAACAAGTATTCTAAATGACTTGTGACTCGACCCCAAATATAGGAAAAAAGGTTATAACACTCTCCCTAATAAAATGACCAATCATAAATTATCATTCCAAGATCACGCAATCAAATGACCAATGAGATATGTTTTATTTAGCTGATCATGCTATTAGTCTTTAATTTTGACATAATGCGCCGAAACTTTGAAGACGATGGACGGAGAACTTGATCTAAAGTTTGATTTTGATTTGCTCACCGAACTGGCGCCGATTGACGAATTTCTGGTCAACGAAATAGATGACATTACCCTATCGCAAGTATGCGAGACGTTAGAATGTGAAAACGCCGCATTTGAGGGACTGTTGGACCTATCTTTAACTCCCGACTCGGCAGGCTGTGGAGCAATGGATGTTGATGGTATACAAACCGGAGCAATGGACGTAGATTGTAAAGACAGCGCATCTACATCAAGCGACAGTCGTTTTGATCAACCTGTAAGTGATGATGAAATCTTGAAACTTATCAAAGATCAAGAAAACGTTAATACGAAAAACAACACGAAGTGGGCCATGAATCTCTTTGAAAAATGGCGGGCCAACCGGCGGGAAAATATTCCCGATTTTAAGCTGATGACCACGGAGCAGATGAGTTTTTGGCTTGGACGGTTCGTAATGGAGGCGCGGAAGCGCGATGGAACAGAATATCCGCCAAGATCTATCTACCTCATACTATGCGGACTTTTGCGATATTTGAAAGACAATGGTGTCTATGATAAGAATTTCCTTGACGAAAATAACGGAGAATTTACCGATTTCCGGAAATTGGTTGATGCAAGAATGAAATCCTTAATTGACAAAGGATTCAGGTGTAGTTTAAAACAAGCGGACCCTATTCTGCCTAAAGACGAAGAGACTTTGTGGCAAAAGCACGTGTTTGGAAAGGAAAGTGCCGAACAGTTGCAACACACCGTTTTCTTTTACGCATGCAAAGTCTTTGGAGTAAGAGGATACGACGAACACCACGACTTGCAGTGTGAGCAGTTCACGATCGGAGAGGACAGCGCTGGGCGATTTATTCAGTTCTCGGGAAGGGCCACAAAGACCTACAAAGGCGGCCTTGGGCATCTGAATGTGCAGTCAAAGAACCTGAGACATCATTCATCGCCAGGTAAGCCAATAAATGCACTTTTTAACGGTGATAAAAAACATATTTAGAGCATGCGCGAATCTAGAGGAGGAGTCTGAAGGGTCCAGAAACCCTCCCCCTTGCAAAATTCAAATTTCTTTAAATTTTTATTATAAAACTACCATAAATATGCATCGTTACCCAATCCCCCCCACCCCCGTCAAACTTGAATTACCGTTGGACCTTCCTGGAAAATTTTTTGAATCCGCGCATATAGAGCTTATTAACCGAAAATAACATTTTTAGAGTTTACAGTTAATCGAATCATGTTTATTTTTTAATTGAAGGGGACCGGTGCTTAGTTGATTACTTCGAGCTATATCTGGGATCATTAGGAAATACCGGTGCGTTTTATAGACGGCCATTGCCTCCTACAGATGAAGAGCAGATTCGCTTCGGACAGCAGGTGGTTGGAGTAAATAAACTGAAGTCGTTCATGAAAACCATAACTCAAAAGGGTGGATTAAAAGGAAACTTCACTAATCATAGTGGAAAACGTACGTGTGCCACACAGTTGTATATGAATGGAGTATCTGAGCAGGAAATCATGCGACGCACTGGTCATAGGTGCGAGAAAAGTGTAAAAAAGTACAAGAGAAGCAGTGAACAAATCGAAATGGATGTGTCAAAGATCTTAGATCCACCTATGAACGAACCAGCGTGTGATACCGATCCCCCGAGAAAAAAAAATTAAACCTGAAAATATTCCATGTGAAAACATTCTGCAGGATCTTACAAATTCAAACAAAGCCGTGTTTGCCAATTGCAACTTCAATTTCAGCATTGGAAATTAAATTTTAAAAAAAAAGCATGAAATGGTTTTTTTTTCAGGATTTTGGTTTTTGCCAAACAGCAACATTAAAGTTTGATCAATTTATTCATGTTTTTTCTTCTTAAGGTTGGCAGCAATCCAAAGAGTACCGATGTTTTATCAGTGATGTTTCTCAGATACAGAACACTTTTGCCTCCTTTGCATAAGAAACGCCCATCAAAAGTGTTCTGTATCACAGATACAGCACAAACAAATCCTATAGTAAAAGTTACCAAGTCGTGTCACAATGAAAAATAAATCAGATTATTATAGCAATGAACAAACCTAACTGCACTTTTAAAAAATCTGGGAAATTTCATACTCCGTCTACATTATGACGTCATACTTTTTTCTCTTTGCGTCACATTCCACAACGGTTGAAAACTGATCAGCTGGGTAAAAAGAGGAATGAAAATTGATTGAAATGCAGCCCCGTCAGGCTTCCCGTTCAAAGGATGTTTGGCAGACCGAAAACAGGGAATTGGTCGGTAAAGCTCGTCTACCGGGTAGGGCAAAGAAGTCGAAACTTCAAAACGTACCGGACCATACAGACCCGACGAATAGCGGAGTAAGCATCGAGGAAGTAGCTGCATCTGTATCACAAATATTCCTCCCTGAATTAATACAGACGACTCAGACATGAATATCCCAGAGGGGAGATAATGGCGTGGTCTCAAGAAACCAACAACCGGTTGAACAATCTTCAGCGGCAATCGATATTTAGAAACCCAGCTGGCAGGCCCGATTACTGACTCTGAGCAAAACATTGAAACGATCAGCAACCAACATCAGCCAGATTCATGTGAAGGTACCAGTTTTGATTGCATAAATTTTCATTCAAACAAAGCAGATTTAGAGATTTAGAAATTAACAATGCTATTGGCGTGCGACCAGGGCCTGGTGCCATAAAACTTAGACGAGTTTACTTTTGATCTAAGTCTCACTTTACCACTATATGTTCCTTTTGTAAAAGTGAGACTTAGATCAAAAGTAAGCTCGTCTAAGTTTTATGGTCCCGGGGCCAGTTCTCACCGAGTACCATTTCTCGCCAGTACATTTTGACGTCATTTTATCAACGCATAACATTATAGACGAAAAATGACGTCACAATGTACTGGCGAGAACTGGTCGCACGCCAGTATAATAAGCGTTAATGGTGAACTATGTATGCACGTAGCTCATGCTACAAAACAAAAAAAATATGAAAGGAGAAGCCGTTGAATTGTAAGGTTTTTTTTTAAAAAATAAACATCAAGTTAATGACCAGGAAAAAAAAAAGTTTTGAATAATGGTCAATATAGCATTGAATGACTTATTTTTGACGTCGTCGTGTCAAAAATAAATCATTTAATGCTTATATTTACATTCCCTTACTAAGGAAATCAATTGTTTACTTAAATAAATCGATATAAATTGCAGATCACGGAGGGAGTGTATAAGTAACAGGAAGAACAGCTGTTTTGTAAAACCGGTTTAAACTGGTTTTCATATAAACTGTTGAGATAAGATCGACGAGCATGAAAATATAATCCATGATAAATAACTCTTGAAATGTTGCTTTTAACAATAAAGTCAACTTTTTTGTGGAATAATTATAAAACATGGTGTTTTGACAATATTCATGAAATACATTTTTTAACTGAAAACATAGAAATCGCTGTTTGAGAACAACTGTAAATTACTTGTAAATTCATACGCAGTGAATAGGTGTTGCATTTAGAGGCATTTAAACATCGCGGAATTTAATGGAAAATCACAGTAGAATGTAAATATTTTTCTTTCAAACCAGTGAATCAATATAGCATTGAATCATGATTGTTTGAAGTATACACTCTCATAACTGCATACAAATTGAGTAACGCGCGTTGTATGCACACACTGCTGCAGTTATGAGAGTATATAATTCAAAAAATCATGATTTAATGCTTATATTTACGTTTTTTAACTTCTTGCCTTGTCTGCAAATGTGATTCATACCTTAAAATTCCTATCTTATCCTAAGGGTAAGTTAATATTAATGGAAGAGCCACTGTAACAGCCACAAGCGTGAACTTTGATTTTCGCTTGTGACGTTGCAGTTTACAGCGTTCAACGTTTGTGACGTCATAATAAAACTCATCATTTTAACCTTTGACTACTTGTTGCATTTAGAGGCATTTGAAGATCACCGAATTTAATGGAAAAACACAGTTGAATGTAAATATAACAAAATGTTTGATATCCAAACATGGTTAGATTTTTTTTTATTTACATGAGCATATACTTAGTAGCCCATCCTGACCAAGCACAAAAGATGCTAATACAAATATATGGCAAATGTAAAAACTGCTGCTAGTCGATCACATGGATTTGGTTGGACGGAATATGATAGACAATTTCGCATCAAGAAAGCAAGAAATGATTGCATATCCTGGAACCAAGTGAATAAATATATATACAAGAGCCATAATTCTTGATCGATTACCCTTACGGTAAGGGTTGGAAATTGAGATTTTCATTGATTTATCTAGATTAAATTGTTCGGACCATCATTCTGACTTCCTTCATGGAGTAGTAAAATCCTCTCCAGGAGTTCCAATTAATGCCATTGGAAAATTCTGTGTTTCCGTACTCTCCATTTAAATTAGCCTTGTGACAATATTTGAACCACCACCCTCCGCGCCTTAATTGGGCACAGTTTGCGGTATAATTATCGTTGTCAAATGTACTGAAGAACATCTCGTCATGGTACAACAAGCTGTCACCTGTAAAATATAAACATTTGTGGCTTAAAGGTCACGATTTTGGTCAAATTTTATTTTTCTGTTTTTATTTTTTACAATGGTTTATGAATGCATTTCTAATGATCAAATGAAATTTGTTTGGTCGTCGATGAGTTTTAAGCAAGATACAGGGCTCACAATTCTTCGTTATGTAAACAAGGCTCGTGCCCTATTTTTGTTTATATAGGTTCAATATACCAGAAAAAAATTCTTTTTCAAGATGATTTGTCTATATTCTTATTCATTTTAAGCAAAAATAAACAGTTCCTAACGATTAACACATTCGTTTTAGGTCTAAAACTGGAATTTTCACTTCAGCATTCAAAATGTAAGCAAAAGCTTTGTTTACAGAGCGAGGAATTGTAAGCTCTGTAACTCGCTTATAACTCAACAAATGGAACTTAAATTTTGGTTGCCAATTAAAAATGCCTTACTGAAGCATTATAAACATTAAAATCAAAAAATTAATTTTTGACCAAAATCGTGACCATGCCCCTTTGACATAAACATGTACAATTCAAGTTTTTAAAAGATGGTGTCTAAAACATACTAGTATACAATAGTTTATGAAAGCAACTCTTTCTTGTCTGAAATATTAACACTAGTGTCTAAACATATACAGAAGTTTCTCAAGGATATACTCTCGTATCTTAAAGATATAACCTAGTGGCTAAAGGATACTTTTTTATGACCATGTTTTGTTTTTAAATCTACACTTTTTGACATCAAGCACAAGCACGTTAGAGAGATCACTTTTTTCACATTGACAGGATTGTATGTAGAAGCTTTTGAAGTTTTTAAAAACTCAATTACAGAGTTTGGACATTTTTTACGCTTGGCCGTGCGTTCTTTTCTCGACCCTTTGATACATTAAAATCTTAGTTTATTTGTATGAAAATCATTATAAACGACAAAACTTTGATTTCAAATTTTATGATAAAAATTTAGATATACAATGTGTTTATATACAAACCCATTTAAAATGACAAAAACGCGATTGTCCATGAACGTTTTGGACAACCCTCGTACATGTATGAATATTTTGTAATTTAAAAACGCGAATGCATGAATATGTATTGCTATATGTTTAATAAAAGTTGTATATTTTTAACATAAGTTGTCCGATCCAGAGTATTTGCTGACGCACGATAAACTTGATCACCCAACACTTTCCGCAATGATGTCTATTAGTGAACATATGTTCTTAAGGAGTCTCGGGGGAGAATGTTTCAGATATTCGATTTACTTTAAAACAAATTTTCAATGAAGGATCAATTAATGGTTAAACTACTAGAAGTATGTGCAAAATGTAAAGTAAATTAATCGGATTTTTTATTTTTTTACTCAAGTATTGCTAAGGACTCATATAACAAATTCACTACAGTAACTTTTGACGACTTTTCAGTCATTATAAGACATGCTGATCCAATTAAAATATCTAAGTTGACTTTTCTCATAAAACATTTAGATTCATAAGGAGATTTTTAAATCCACTAATTGTGATACCTCTATTTCTTACAGAAATTGATATAATTCATAGTTCAGTAGAAACTAACGGGACTAAATTCTTCACGCACCGAATATCAAACGAAACGATCAATCTATTAATTTTCTAAAGGAAATTTGTAAAATTAATCAATAAAATGAGAGGGAAAGAGAATATGTGGGTGTATATACCTGCATCCCCAGAATAACCATCGACATGCAGTTTATATTTCAAGCTGGCAGATTCAACATGAAAGGTCGAATACTCTGCATATTTCCAAACACCGTCATGGTCTATCATTTCGATTCATAAATACTGATAACCATCATCTGTTAACTCATGAATGTTCCTGTTGCCTGAAATACAGAGTGAAAGCATATAATCTACTGTAAACCAACTATTATTCGCGAGTACTTTATTTCGCGATTTATCCGAGATGAACTGGTTCGCAGCGACTAATTTTCGCGACTTAACGTTATCCACACCTCTTTGTTTTATTACATCTATATGGTAAATACTGGTACGCGGCGAAAAATATTCGCGACAATGAGGCCCTCGCGAACCTCGGAAAAATTATTCGCACGCAAATGAAAGTTGGTTTACAGTATCTGCTTAAATTTATTTTATAAAGCGGTTAGAGCTGTGTGAAATCAACTTCACGATATATAATATATTTTTTGTATGGGGATGAACTTTTTCAATAGGGAATAGGATGATTATCTCAATGAATACGTAGGGGCAAATAAATCAACAACGTTAGTCAAATATTACAGCGTGAAACTCTTAGACCATCGCGACGTGATGTATCATATACATTATAACAACTTACCAAGCCAAAACTCGGATTCCAAGCATCCAAAACCGTTTTCATAATCTGTCCAGTGTCTCATGAAATTCACTGATCCATCAAGTCGTCTCTGTATGAGCTTTTGTTGTGAAAAAAAAAACAACCAAAAAAAGCATAAAAAACAAATGCTCCCGTTTTAATAACAAAACAAATAAATATCTTGCGAGAATAAAATCTAAATAACATTTGTTTCACCAATTTAAGAGAGAGAGAGAGAGAGAGAGAGAGAGAGAGAGAGAGAGAGAGAGAGATTTGTTCTACCATCCAAAGGTGAGTCCCTTGATAACAAAGGGTATATATTTGAAGTCCATTTGTTAATCGTATTTTGCAAAAGGAACCCCATCCAGCTTGAGAATAATAACAAATATAGGTAAATATAGGTACAGTACTGATCACCCAACCTAACACCAGAGTAAACCCCAACTAAACCCTGGGTTTACTTGGGGTTTACTTTTTGAAAATTTGGGTTCACTCGAGGTTTACTTTGGATTTACTTTGAAATTGCTCTTGAGGTCAAATTTATGCATTGAAGTGTGAAACAGACCTGCTATTTTACCATCCCACTGCCTATAATTCCTGTCTCTTGTATATTCCTAATACACAGTTAGCGTCTTCTTTCAGTGGTATACTTCTGACCGGGTTAACTCTCTGTGTCCACTCTGGGTTTAACTTTGGGTTTACTCTGGGTTTACTCTGGGTCGTCAACTCTAGTAAACCCCGAGTAAACCCAGAAAGTAAACCAAGGGTTTAGTTTGGGTTTACTTTCTGTGAGGTTGGGTCTGATCGGTACTGTATATTTTAGTGCTGATATTTGAAATAAATGTTTCAAATGTTCATCAATATTACTTAAGCTTACATGTGCACATCCAGTTATAAAAAACACAGCTAAATTGATTTTTTCATGATAAGATGTGTAATTCTTTACGTTAAAAGAAGAAGGATTTAGATTTTAGATACATGTACAAGTATCGCAAGCTATTCTAAATTGTGTAGTAAGTTATGGAAAAAGGAAATGAAAAAATCCTTACAGTTATCAGTATGGACCTCAAAAAAGTCGATTGCACATTGCAAAGTAGTATTTCAGAAAATAAAAAAAAAACGCATAAGTATGATCAAGTAGCTTAAATTTGCGCCTCAAAAAGTTATTTATCACAATTAGAAAATGGGTAAAATACCTCATCCATATACCAGGTATATTTTTTGTATTTCAGAGATACGTTCGGTTATATTTTATGCTTGCTGACACTGTTTGAAGTTTTGAATATGACATTTATTTGACTTCCTCACAAAACCAATAGCATAACACCCTAGCAAACAAATAGCAGTTAGTATTCTATTTCAACAAAAAAGAAAGAAATTATAATACCTTTTTCGATTCCTGTTAGCTACAACAAACATAAACAATTATGACTATGATATAACAAAATAACAGAATACATCTTTTCGCGAACATTTATAACACAGTTTTATTGTCTATTACATAGTTTTTTTTGTTTGCTCTTTTTCAATATTTATTAACTTGAAATGAAATAAAAAAAAAATGTCTACGCTTCAGGAATTTTTTTTATTTGTCAAAAATGTATGTCATAACTCAAATATAATTCAATAGATAGATAAATAGATAGATAGATAGATAGATAGATAGATAGATACCTTTTGATATCTTATTACTTGCTTCGAAGATTCATTCGATGGTCCCAAAGCAGTACATATACAAGACAAGAGACGACATTGCTTCTTTCCGATGATTTCCATTCCAATGCATCGCTCGGAAGAGCTGCACTGCAATCCACATTGCATTTGTGCAGAAGTTGATGAATTCTCTACATAGAATTCGTCTATACTGCATTCAGATGACAAAATCGTGTCAGATTGTACACGACGAAAGTCATTTACCGTAATGCTTGAGAAAACCATGGGACACAATTCCAAAAAGGAAACAAAACAAACCAACAAACAAAACAGCATTGTTACCGTCGAACGTTTCCTTTTTTCTAATTCTTTTTCCAAAATGTTTATGCTTACTGCATTCGTATTGTGGGGGTTTCAAATTCCTCTTGGATATATGAGTAATAGATTTGAAATATTCTATATTTTCAATTTATCGAAAGATCAAATGAAATGAAATTCTATTTGAAGCATACTTTCCGTATTCCGCGCCGTTCAAAATCTTATAACATTTTGTTCAAAGACATATTTTTCTATGATCATATTAGTTTTGGTTTAAAAAAATGAAGGATTAAACAAACGATGTATGCATAGACAGTTTTGTTAATTACATTGATCAAAGAATAAATTTGAAATTTTTATCATGTCTTTGGACTTCAATTGTTTATCAAAGGAAGCTTAGACAACACCGAAAATTACAAAAGCTTGTATGGATCAAATGTTTATTCTTCAAACTATCTATTAGGTATTTGGTGCAAATTTAATCTCATAGATGAAAAAAGTGACAATAACAAACCGTGAACCATCTCAAAAATCCATAAAACGAAATACAAATTCAAAGCAGAGCAACACGGACCTAGTATTTGGCTTTACCCAAATGAAGTACATCGTCAAATGACAAATAATCATTATGATAAATATTGATAGGAAAATTCCAAAACATGCCATATCAAATTCAAGCTAATCTGTTCGCCAAATATCGTACACGCTAAATACAATAAGTTTACATAACTTGTTCTATGTTTACATGCTTTTTAACATATATTGCTGATGTTGTTAGTCTATTGAACTAATATCTATTTCAGTCTTCCGTCCTTTTTTCAGAGTTTTTCGAGCTTAAAAGAATCTTACAATAGATTATTTTGGATTATAATATATACTTGCAAAGAAATAATATTGAATGATTACGTTAAGATTGTATATGTTTACTGGTCGCTTATTTAGAGTAAACACAGAAGTTAAATTTGACAAATAATGAATAAATAAAATGAGGCAATTCGTATCTTCAATGGGCAATTTTAGTTTTGATACTCATTTGCTTGCGAAGCACGACCTCTGGTGAGAGAGATACACTAAATGCCCATTCACTGGTTTGAAATAAAAACAATAAAAACAGTTTATATTTTTAGTCAGCTGGAACATACAGAATTAAGACCACTTACATGTGTATATTATCCACTTCAGTTTGGATTTTTCATCCCTAACCGCTCTTCTAAATATCCAACCACGCAGTTGGTTTTTTTATTTCAATTTTAAAGAATAAATTAGGGAAAATATCCGACGAAGTATATTTTATTTTTTTTATTAAGTTTCATCTAATTGTCATCAAAATTTGTCAAAATATCAAATACACCATACTTTTCTATTTATTTTAAGCGTTACACAAGATTTGAACAATTGATTCATCCAAATATTTTTGAAAAATAAGACCGATGATAAAATTATTCTGTGTGTAATATTTCAGACGCGAACTTTTTTTTTTTTTTTACTTTTCTATTTTATTATTTTTAAAATGCCCTCCTCTAATTTCTTATTTATTATAACGTCATAAAAGCACAATGACAACCCTCACCTTAAAAACAACGGAGAAATCGAAAAAAATTCAAAGATCAAAATATGAATATTAAGAATAACTGTATTTTTATTTTTTACTTTGGTTTATTCTAATACATTTTATTGAACATATTGTATACAAGATATACACCTTTATACACTGTATTTAACTAGAATACACAGGTACATTTACTAAATAAAAACATTGAAAATTATCAATTTTTATATTTTCAATAGAGAAAAAAAAATACAATAGCGTTTCCTTCAAATTATAACATGCCTTTAGTATTAGCATTTTTTATCTTAGTTTAAAAAAAAACTTAAATTTTACTGTTTTTATTGAGTTTCATCTAATTGTCATCAAAATTTGTCAAAATATCAAATACACCATACTTTTCTATTTATTTTAAGCGTTACATAATATTTGAACAATTGATTCATCCAAATATTTTTGAAAAATAAGACCGATGATAAAATTATTCTGTGTGTAATATTTCAGACGCGAACTTTTTTTTTTTATATACTTTTCTATATTATTATATTTAAAATGTCCTCTGTTGCAACCACTATTGAAATAAAACCACTATTGACATAAATTATTTCAATAGTGGTTGGGAATGTATTTCATTAGAAAAATCACCTTGCAACCACTATTGAAATAGAACTACTATTGAAATAAATTATTTTAATAGTGGTTGGGGACGTATTTCATTAGAAGAATCACTTTGCAACCACTATTGAAATACAACTACTACTGAAAAAATGATTTTAATAGAAGTTGGTAATGTATGTCATTATAAGAACTACTTTACAGACACCATTACAGTTCAACTACTATTAAATTTATTTTTTCAATCGTAGATTGGAATGAATTACTTTATAAATATAACTACGTAATCAAACGTTGTATATCATATTTCCAAACTATTTTGAAATGCAAGAAATCTAACGAATAATTTCAAACACACAATAAAGTTACAATTTTCACTGCTGTATAGAAATAAATAACCAATTCTCGTAAATAAACATGCATATATATTTGTTTTTATCTAACAAATAATTTCAAATATACAATTAAGGTCTTAAAGACTTGCATATTTTACAGTAGTAATAATCAAGACTATTAAATAAATATACTTATTTTATGATTTTCACTGTTGTGCAGAAATAACAAATCCTCGCAGATTAACAAATATAATTGTTTTCATATTGTTTCTTTACCTTTTTCTATAGATATATCATGTTTTATGAAAATTGTAAATTATGTGTACTAGAAGACAACGTTGTAAACTGCCAGAACCTCTTTTCAAAACCCCTGCATATTAAAAAATGATTTATAGCTTATATATCATTATAGATATGTTATAGTGATTATCACTATTGAAATAAATAATTTCAATAGTGGTTGTGGATGTACTTCATTATTACCAATATTGAATGAAATAAATTATTACAATAGTGGTTAGGTTGCGTTTCATTATAACCACTATTGAAATAAATTATTTCAATAGTGTTTAGGTATGCATTTCATTACAACCACCATTGAAATGATTTATTTCAATTGTGCATGTTAAAGATGCAGTTCATTACAACCATCATTGAAATAAAATATTTCAATAGTGGTAGGGATGCATGTCATTTTAATGCCAATTATTCCGACTGTGCATAACCCTTTCGGTTCCAGATGACAGGTGGTGTGGGAAACATGACCATATAGAGGTAAATCAATGAACATCATAATCAAAGAGGAATTCATCATCTCATAAGACATACTTCTTATCTTAAGAAACTTTCCTAGCAGAAAGGAAAGTGTTACAAAGAAACATAATAATATACATTAAACTGAAATGCATCATTAACCACTATAATTAACATTTCAATAGTGGTTGAAATAAAAGGTATCCCTAACCACTATTGAAATAATATATTTCAATTGTGGTCGTAATGAAGTACACCCCAACCACTATTGAAATGATATATCTCAATAGTGATATTTATAATAATATTTATCAAGAAATAATTATTCAATATACAGGGGGTTTGAAAAGAAGTTCTGGCAATTTACAAGAAGTTCAATATTAAGCAAATAATATACAATTTTCATAGGACATGATATGTCTGTACAACGAGAAATGTAAAAAAAAATATAAATCTTTAAAGTAATATTTATAAAGAAATTCATTCTAAGCTACGATTGAAATAATACTTTTAATAGTAGTTGTATTTCAACAGTGTCTGTAAATTGATTTTCAAAATGGAATACATCCTGGAGCACTATTTAATAATTTTATTTCAATAGTGGTTGTTTTTAAATAGTGGTTGCAGAGTGATTCTTCAAATGAAATACATTCCCAATCACTATTGAAATAATTTATTTCAATAGTGGTTTTATTTCAATAGTGGTTGCAAAGTGATTTTTCTAATGAAATGCATTCCCAACCACTATTGAAATAATTTATTTCAATAGTGATTTTATTTCAATAGTGGTTGCAACAGGCCTTCAACTAAACATTCAGGTATATTGACGACGTATTATAAATTAACAATTGTTATTTCCATACTTACGTCGACTCGATATATCCCAGTGAACTTGATTTTAAAGATACCATAGAGTCTGCGTCATCTGTTTCAAATTTGGATATTTTACTAGAAATCGACACATATGGTAACCTTACAACAAAACTTTATGGTAAACGCGATGACGTCATTTTTTCTATTGTCAACTCCCCTTACTTATGTTGCAATATACCTTCAACACCTGCATATGGTGTTTTTGTCTCTCAGTTCATTCGATCGCAAGGGCATGCTCTTCGTATGAACAGTTTCTAAGGCAAGGCAAGCTACTGACAAACAAGTTGATAAAACAGGAGTATAAACAGTGTCGCTTGAAGTAATCTTTTCGCAATTTCTATGGTCGATACAACGACCTTGTAAGCAAATACAATTTTCCACTGGGTCGCATGCTGACTTAAGTTTTTTATTCTAATTGTTAGAACATAATTAATCAATTAATTGTCTAAAGACTTTTCCGGGTCCCCCTTCCCACGATTACAACAAAGAGCACACAGCGGGTGTGATGTTCACTCCTCCTAGGCACTTGATCTTACCTCTATCTTTCTGGAGGTCCGTGTTGCTCTGCTTTGGATTTGTATTTCGTTTTATGGATTTTTAAGATAGTTAACACCTTCACTTTATGAAAAAAAGGATCATTCGGGGGAAGGGGGGACAAAGAGAGAGAGAGAGAGAGAGAGAGAGAGAGAGAGAGAGAGAGAGAGAGACCCGATTTGTTGAGGACAGTGTGTTTTTTATATCACGAAAGGTGTGATTTATCGTGATTTTTAATTTACTTCAAGTTAGAAATTATCTTACCTGCGTTCGCTTAGGACTAAAGTGCTAACGGGCTATAGCTCTTAGCCACGCAGTGCAAAGGTGTCGTTTGCAGTTTAACCAGTTCCCAAATCTAACGATGCACCAAGAAACTTTGTGGCATTCTAAAGGGGGATGTGTGGCTACTTGTACATTTGAGGAAAAAAATGTAATCATTTCTTGAATTGGCTTGTTTCTGCCAAAATGTTTCTTGTTTCTTGTTTCTGCTAACAATTTTGCCAGAAAATATAAAAGCAAAAAATATGAAGTCTTACATGTATTTTTTGTGTGAAAAGTATGCATACAAAAACAGGACACTTTTTTTAATCAGTCTGAACAGCTGTCAAACTGCACAGCTACAGACTCGTTTTGAAGATTTGAAAATCTGAAAAAAAAATATGAAAGAGGTTCATTGGTGTCCTCTCTACAACCAGTGTGATGAAAAAGTTTGAATTTTGCCTATTTAAATTGATAAGTATTAAGAATGCCAGAGATTTGCTTTTGTGGCATATTTACTTGCATAACCAAATATCTCAAAAAAAGTTCATAGAAATTTTCACAATATTTTAGCAAATAAATGTTGATAACTTAATCTAAACAAATGTACTTTTCAATGGGTGACGTCATTTTCGTCGGTCAACGGTTTTCAATTATCTTTTTCTAAAACATATTTTTAAAAAAATTAAAAACATTGGACAAAAATCAATGCTATTTAAAAATTTGTTAGAAAAATTATTTGTTTTAAATTCAAAATAGGAAAGGACATTTTTGGCAATGATTATCTTTTGTTTAGAAGGGTGCACAAAGTTCATTAATCATTAATGTTCGTGACTTCCAGTACCTTTTTTAGCAACATTTAATATTAAATTTTCAATTTTATCCAATTTTTTAAAGGTCTTTTGAGAAGTTAATGCCATGTTCTGTTTTGTGTCTGTGACTGATTCTGGTCCGTGTCGAAATTGTACACATCTGTAAACAAACATTTTATATGTGTAATTTATCGATAATACTAAGTGCAATGGTTTCAATCCTTCCTTTGATTTCATACAAGAAATGTTTTATCAAGAAAGCATTGGGTGACATCGCACTGTCCAGAGACAAAATAAAATTATCTGATAAATCCACTACGTAGTGGTTATTTTTACTTATAAACGACAAAAATGAGTGGTGATTATTCGCAGCTCTTCACAATCCAATTAAGAATTAACAGTTAGCAAACCAGTCATAAAGAACATGAAAGACTCAGTCCGAACCTACTACAAAATTGTTTACTCTTTGCTTATTCGATGTTTACGTTTCCTCATTTGCAAACGTGCGGGTTCACGATAAAACTGGGACCTGATAGCGGAAGATTTGTTCCACCAACCGTCCACAGACACCAGGACAAACACTTCAACCAATGATGGATACATGCATTATGATTTTTTTGGTATAGGTAGACATAGCCGCGAGTCATACGCAAGTGAGAAAATTGTATATAACACGATAACATTGATATCAATAATTACACTACCAAAATGTGTTAAAATTGTTACCAGGAGTTTTTTTCAATCCCCAACGTGACATGTTGCTAAGACCTGTTTGGATTTTAGCTGCCCTAAACTTATTGACAGTAACCTGTATACAGATAGGTGAGTACACTAGGTTTTTTTCCCAACTCACTTACCATATTTTTAATCACTAAATAAAAACTTAATACTGTCATAAGACAGCAATATCCTTACTAAAGTGTATACCCCTAAATGACATTTCCTCGGCATGAACCCGTTCTCATCAAAGAAAATGCTCGGTACATTCCATTTATTCTAATTCTTTCCTTGTATACTGTCAATCATGAATCTAGAAAGGGGACGGGGTGCCCCCTCCAGAAAAATGAAAGATGTAGTAAATTTACACCAAACAACAAGAGTACCACCAGCAAAAACACATTTTCACTTTAAACCACCCCTCTCTATGGAAAATTATTTTTGGTCACGCAAATATGCCGCCAAAAAGATAAACAAATATTCGATATTTTATAGGAATGAAGACAAAAATTACAACAAACAAAATATTTAAACTTTATGTATAAATTATGACCATCATTTTGCTATTGTCAGAGTGTAGATCCAGGATGAGTTACATGAAGGGGTTGAAATCCTCTTACACCCTCAGGTACCACGATGTGGAGTAGATACATCTGATTCAGTAAATGTAGCTTTATTACCTCATTATTTCAACCATAGTCAATATGTCATAGAAAATAAGGATTATTTTTGGTAAAAACAAAATGTGTGCATTTTTGTTTTGCTTCTTCTTTTTGTTAAAAGATAAATTGTTAATTTAGATTACAGGAATGCAAGATGAGCAAGAAGTATTTATCAAAATCTTAAAATCTATAAATCACGCTTGTTGACAATATACAAGAAAAAAAAAACTTTTTAAATCGTGTATTCGAGTTGTGATGTTTGATTATTCATCATTTTTTAAAACATATCTCTGATATCGCAGTACAAAGCAAAACTAAATTTAATTATGTCTTTAAATATAAAATTAAAAAAATGAAAAAATCCCTGGATTTTGTGAATAAAAGAACTATTCCATTTTCTTATTTACAAAACATGAAAAATTCATACTGGATATACGATATATCCGTGCATCGCTTCAACCCTTTAACACTGTGTATCCCCCAACTCTCTCTTTCTCTTGTTGTTCAGCATTTTTCGTCAGGTTTGATTGCAAATTGAATTTGTGTTTCTCTGAAACTCCATCTGATTTCCTTAGGATTCAGCAATATCAAATATCAAATTTGGTAAATAAAAATGGATTTGAGGAGACTTTTATCTGCAAGTCGTTGAATTGAATATATTTCATTTAGAATTACCCGGTTGATATTTATATACAGTTCCTATTTTGATGTTTTACAAAACCATTTCAGTACTGTTTACCGAATTGTCGAGCTGTGTGATTCCAATAAATTGATCAAATGGTTATGTGTCTCTATCTTTTCTCATTGTTACCCGGTTGATATCTATATACAGTTCCTATTTTGATGTCTTACAAAACCATTTCAGTACTGTTTACCGAATTGTCGAGCTGTGTGATTCCAATAAATTGATCAAATGGTTATCTGTCTCTATCTTTTCTCATTGTTCATTAACATTGTATCCCTAAGGATATGTGTAAAAATTTGCATAGCGTTTACAAGCTTCCGTTAAAACACTCTTTTCTACTAATGTCTTTACATCATAAGTTAACAAAAGAAATACAATTAAACAATAAATGAAAATGGTACGAAAAATAATCTCCCTTTTTATCCAAATTAATTTTAATTTTCTTGATTATGCCAATTTGTAGCTCCAAGCAGGATTCGGGTTGATGAATAATGGAACTAATGCAGTTTTATCCATACAAAACAACATTATATTAGCGCACATAAAGATGCGCAATCCTATAAAAGTCATTTAGGAATATGTTCCTTAAATATTTTCATATCAAAAGATTTTCGAGACATTTTACTTCATTAATACTTAGAGATCACAAACGTACTGATATTTAAGGTTAAATGTCGCAATGAAATTTTGGCATTAAATTTAATTTGCACAGAACATAAACCTAAATTAGTTTATTAAGTCCAACTGTGCCTAACATGTTTTAGGTAACAAACAAAGATTTTTTTATTTGTTAAAATGAAAGTGTAGTTCCACGGTCCTTTAATTTTAATTCTTTTTGTGGAGATACACTACCGCATCTAGCCAATATCTGAACAAACGCCCCCCCCCCCCCTCCAATAAAGTCAGAACCCTAGAATTTGTTTTGTGAATGAGATCTGGCTAGATGAGATTTTTACAGAAGCAGTCAATTTTTTTTCAAATTCTGTTTATTAGGTCATATTCAACATATTAAGCCAGTAAAACGTTTATGTTAGGATGATTATTATATATCGCCTGATACAGTGTAATAACTGCTAAGTTCACAGACGCCAGCCAGAGGAACTGTCGTCGATCGCCCTTGTCAGTACATGTATGTTTTCAATAAAAAATGTAAATTAAAATATCAAGTGAGATAAATATTTCTGTAAGAGCTTCTGAATTTATGAACATACTACCCAGCTAATGTCAACAAGTTCAGTTGCGTCAATGCCTGCTTACAGCCTGAAGGTAACATGGACAAAACTTGATGACTAGTGTACCAAGCATCTATTGTTGATAGATAATCTACGGATGACAGTTATTGAGTAACAAAGTGAAATCATAACAGTCGCACTGACAGTAGTTGTTCGGGTCATTACAGTTTTGCGCAGCACTATTGGGTCTACTAATTAATCACGACTACCACAAAGTAGGTAAATGTTAACTATGACCAAACATACATCAATAAGGCATTAAAACTGCACAAAAAAGTAATACCCGAATGTCATCTATGCGAATACATTAATTTACATTGAATATTACTTTTGCGTGTAATTTTGTATTCAAGTAAGTTCAAGAACGTTTAATATATTAAACAACTGACCAATCGCGGTACACTTGTTAATTTGACATCGCACTTGATTTTTTGAGGCATACAACATGTGTGTAAAGAAAGAGCTGAATCAATCAATTTTTTAACATTTCGCATTTCATAAATAAACGGATCACACTGTTCAAACAATTACTATACTTATAAATGCAAATCATGTTTGTGTTGTGATTACCTTGCAATTTTTTAAGCGTATGCTTTTTTTCTAGAGTGTTTAATGTACAACTTTTATGTGTTTGACATCGGAAAACATACCTAAATCTATTTTTTTTAATACACTAAACAAATCAGTATCATCTTCCGAATACCAATTAAGGGGAAGTTTCATTTTTTTTTTAAATGCTGCTACCTCAATAAAATATATAAAATAAAATTAAGCAGATAACATACAAATTTGCGTACATACAAAGGAATGCGAACGATAGCATTGTCTAGCCGCCTAACTAAAAGTAATTTTTTGAAAGTTGTCTAATTAAAGTTATCTTTATGTATATTGTCATTAAATATTAATGATGTGGTCAAACAAAGAGCGATAACTTTGTATTTTGGGTTAAAATAGCTAATTTCTTAATATAAAATAACGGAAAACGGAAATGTTTTTAAAACATCTTTCCCCCCGAGAAACAAAAATTCCTTTTGAGGGGTTTTAATTATTGTTATTAAGCATATTTTTTACCAAAGGGTTTGTTGTTTCACGGGGGGGGGGGGGACATATATGTATAGACCAAAATACATTCCAAAAAAAAAGAATTTTGCATCGTAAATTTCCGAAAAACCGAAAAATAATTAACAGATATGAATTAAATGAAATTTTACTTTGATACATATCGTAATTATGTTATTATTTAGTTTTTATGCACATACTGGCCGCTTAATAATATTTTCCTCACTCATAGAGTCCGATTTCAATGAAAAATTTTTAAGACCCCGCGTTAGCAAAACTTTTGTTTAAAGATATTAATAATTTGATTAAAAATTTTATTTTTATATAAATTGATTCGGATTTGATTATACTTTTTAGTAGAATTTTCCACTGGGTCGCATGCTGACTAAAGTTTTTTATTCTAATTGTTAGAACATAATTAATCAATTAATTGTCTAAAGACTTTTCCGGGTCCCCCTTCCCACGATTACGACAAAGAGCACACAGCGGGTGTGATGTTCACTCCTCCTAGGCACTTGATCTTACCTCTATCTTTCTGGAGGTCCGTGTTGCTCTGCTTTGGATTTGTATTTCGTTTTATGGATTTTTAAGATAGTTAACACCTTCACTCTATGAAAAAAAAGGATCATTCGGGGGAAGGGGGGACAAGAGAGAGAGAGAGAGAGAGAGAGAGAGAGAGAGAGAGAGAGAGAGAGAGAGAGAGAGAGAGACCTGATTTGTTGAGGAAAGTGTGTTTTTTATATCACGAAAGGTGTGATTTATCGTGATTTTTAATTTACTTCAAGTTAGAAATTATCTTACCTGCGTTCGCTTAGGACTAAAGTGCTAACGGGCTATAGCTCTTAGCCACGCAGTGCAAAGGTGTCGTTTGCAGTTTAACCAGTTCCCAAATCTAACGATGCACCAAGAAACTTTGTGGCATTCTAAAGGGGGATGTGTGGCTACTTGTACATTTGAGGAAAAAAATGTAATCATTTCTTGAATTGGCTTGTTTCTGCCAAAATGTTTCTTGTTTCTTGTTTCTGCTAACAATTTTGCCAGAAAATATAAAAGCAAAAAATATGAAGTCTTACATGTATTTTTTGTGTGAAAAGTATGCATACAAAAACAGGACACTTTTTTTAATCAGTCTGAACAGCTGTCAAACTGCACAGCTACAGACTCGTTTTGAAGATTTGAAAATCTGAAAAAAAAATATGAAAGAGGTTCATTGGTGTCCTCTCTACAACCAGTGTGATGAAAAAGTTTGAATTTTGCCTATTTAAATTGATAAGTATTAAGAATGCCAGAGATTTGCTTTTGTGGCATATTTACTTGCATAACCAAATATCTCAAAAAAAGTTCATAGAAATTTTCACAATATTTTAGCAAATAAATGTTGATAACTTAATCTAAACAAATGTACTTTTCAATGGGTGACGTCATTTTCGTCGGTCAACGGTTTTCAATTATCTTTTTCTAAAACATATTTTTAAAAAAATTAAAAACATTGGACAAAAATCAATGCTATTTAAAAATTTGTTAGAAAAATTATTTGTTTTAAATTCAAAATAGGAAAGGACATTTTTGGCAATGATTATCTTTTGTTTGGAAGGGTGCACAAAGTTCATTAATCATTAATGTTCGTGACTTCCAGTACCTTTTTTAGCAACATTTAATATTAAATTTTCAATTTTATCCAATTTTTTAAAGGTCTTTTGAGAAGTTAATGCCATGTTCTGTTTTGTGTCTGTGACTGATTCTGGTCCGTGTCGAAATTGTACACATCTGTAAACAAACATTTTATATGTGTAATTTATCGATAATACTAAGTGCAATGGTTTCAATCCTTCCTTTGATTTCATACAAGAAATGTTTTATCAAGAAAGCATTGGGTGACATCGCACTGTCCAGAGACAAAATAAAATTATCTGATAAATCCACTACGTAGTGGTTATTTTTACTTATAAACGACAAAAATGAGTGGTGATTATTCGCAGCTCTTCACAATCCAATTAAGAATTAACAGTTAGCAAACCAGTCATAAAGAACACGAAAGACTCAGTCCGAACCTACTACAAAATTGTTTACTCTTTGCTTATTCGATGTTTACGTTTCCTCATTTGCAAACGTGCGGGTTCACGATAAAACTGGGACCTGATAGCGGAAGATTTGTTCCACCAACCGTCCACAGACACCAGGACAAACACTTCAACCAATGATGGATACATGCATTATGATTTTTTTGGTATAGGTAGACATAGCCGCGAGTCATACGCAAGTGAGAAAATTGTATATAACACGATAACATTGATATCAATAATTACACTACCAAAATGTGTTAAAATTGTTACCAGGAGTTTTTTTCAATCCCCAACGTGACATGTTGCTAAGACCTGTTTGGATTTTAGCTGCCCTAAACTTATTGACAGTAACCTGTATACAGATAGGTGAGTACACTAGGTTTTTTTCCCAACTCACTTACCATATTTTTAATCACTAAATAAAAACTTAATACTGTCATAAGACAGCAATATCCTTACTAAAGTGTATACCCCTAAATGACATTTCCTCGGCATGAACCCGTTCTCATCAAAGAAAATGCTCGGTACATTCCATTTATTCTAATTCTTTCCTTGTATACTGTCAATCATGAATCTAGAAAGGGGACGGGGTGCCCCCTCCAGAAAAATGAAAGATGTAGTAAATTTACACCAAACAACAAGAGTACCACCAGCAAAAACACATTTTCACTTTAAACCACCCCTCTCTATGGAAAATTATTTTTGGTCACGCAAATATGCCGCCAAAAAGATAAACAAATATTCGATATTTTATAGGAATGAAGACAAAAATTACAACAAACAAAATATTTAAACTTTATGTATAAATTATGACCATCATTTTGCTATTGTCAGAGTGTAGATCCAGGATGAGTTACATGAAGGGGTTGAAATCCTCTTACACCCTCAGGTACCACGATGTGGAGTAGATACATCTGATTCAGTAAATGTAGCTTTATTACCTCATTATTTCAACCATAGTCAATATGTCATAGAAAATAAGGATTATTTTTGGTAAAAACAAAATGTGTGCATTTTTGTTTTGCTTCTTCTTTTTGTTAAAAGATAAATTGTTAATTTAGATTACAGGAATGCAAGATGAGCAAGAAGTATTTATCAAAATCTTAAAATCTATAAATCACGCTTGTTGACAATATACAAGAAAAAAAAAACTTTTTAAATCGTGTATTCGAGTTGTGATGTTTGATTATTCATCATTTTTTAAAACATATCTCTGATATCGCAGTACAAAGCAAAACTAAATTTAATTATGTCTTTAAATATAAAATTAAAAAATTGAAAAAATCCCTGGATTTTGTGAATAAAAGAACTATTCCATTTTCTTATTTACAAAACATGAAAAATTCATACTGGATATACGATATATCCGTGCATCGCTTCAACCCTTTAACACTGTGTATCCCCCAACTCTCTCTTTCTCTTGTTGTTCAGCATTTTTCGTCAGGTTTGATTGCAAATTGAATTTGTGTTTCTCTGAAACTCCATCTGATTTCCTTAGGATTCAGCAATATCAAATATCAAATTTGGTAAATAAAAATGGATTTGAGGAGACTTTTATCTGCAAGTCGTTGAATTGAATATATTTCATTTAGAATTACCCGGTTGATATTTATATACAGTTCCTATTTTGATGTTTTACAAAACCATTTCAGTACTGTTTACCGAATTGTCGAGCTGTGTGATTCCAATAAATTGATCAAATGGTTATGTGTCTCTATCTTTTCTCATTGTTACCCGGTTGATATCTATATACAGTTCCTATTTTGATGTCTTACAAAACCATTTCAGTACTGTTTACCGAATTGTCGAGCTGTGTGATTCCAATAAATTGATCAAATGGTTATCTGTCTCTATCTTTTCTCATTGTTCATTAACATTGTATCCCTAAGGATATGTGTAAAAATTTGCATAGCGTTTACAAGCTTCCGTTAAAACACTCTTTTCTACTAATGTCTTTACATCATAAGTTAACAAAAGAAATACAATTAAACAATAAATGAAAATGGTACGAAAAATAATCTCCCTTTTTATCCAAATTAATTTTAATTTTCTTGATTATGCCAATTTGTAGCTCCAAGCAGGATTCGGGTTGATGAATAATGGAACTAATGCAGTTTTATCCATACAAAACAACATTATATTAGCGCACATAAAGATGCGCAATCCTATAAAAGTCATTTAGGAATATGTTCCTTAAATATTTTCATATCAAAAGATTTTCGAGACATTTTACTTCATTAATACTTAGAGATCACAAACGTACTGATATTTAAGGTTAAATGTCGCAATGAAATTTTGGCATTAAATTTAATTTGCACAGAACATAAACCTAAATTAGTTTATTAAGTCCAACTGTGCCTAACATGTTTTAGGTAACAAACAAAGATTTTTTTATTTGTTAAAATGAAAGTGTAGTTCCACGGTCCTTTAATTTTAATTCTTTTTGTGGAGATACACTACCGCATCTAGCCAATCTCTGAACAAACGCCCCCCCCCCCTCCAATAAAGTCAGAACCCTAGAATTTGTTTTGTGAATGAGATCCGGCTAGATGAGATTTTTACAGAAGCAGTCAATTTTTTTTCAAATTCTGTTTATTAGGTCATATTCAACATATTAAGCCAGTAAAACGTTTATGTTAGGATGATTATAATATATCGCCTGATACAGTGAAATAACTGCTAAGTTCACAGACGCCAGCCAGGGGAACTGTCGTTGATCGCCCTTGTCAGTACATGTATGTTTTCAATAAAAAATGTAAATTAAAATATCAAGTGAGATATATATTTCTGTAAGAGCTTCTGAATTTATGAACATACTACCCAGCTAATGTCAACAAGTTCAGTTGCGTCAATGCCTGCTTACAGCCTGAAGGTAACATGGACAAAACTTGATGACTAGTGTACCAAGCATCTATTGTTGATAGATAATCTACGGATGACAGTTATTGAGTAACAAAGTGAAATCATAACAGTCGCACTGACAGTAGTTGTTCGGGTCATTACTGTTTTGCGCAGCACTATTGGGTCTACTAATTAATCACGACTACCAAAAAGTAGGTAAATGTTAACTATGACCACACACACATCAATAAGGCATTAAAACTGCACAAAAAAGTAATACCCGAATGTCATCTATGCGAATACATTAATTTACATTGAATATTACTTTTGCGTGTAATTTTGTATTCAAGTAAGTTCAAGAACGTTTAATATATTAAACAACTGACCAATCGCGGTACACTTGTTAATTTGACATCGCACTTGATATTTTGAGGCATACAACATGTGTGTAAAGAAAGAGCTGAATCAATCAATTTTTTAACATTTCGCATTTCATAAATAAACGGATCACACTGTTCAAACAATTACTATACTCATAAATGCAAATCATGTTTGTGTTGTGATTACCTTGCAATTTTTTAAGCGTATGCTTTCTTTCTAGAGTGTTTAATGTACAACTTTTATGTGTTTGACATCGGAAAACATACCTAAATCTATTTTTTTAATACACTAAACAAATCAGTATCATCTTCCGAATACCAATTAAGGGGAAGTTTCATTTTTTTTAAAGTGCTGCTACCTCAATAAAATATATAAAATAAAATTAAGCAGATAATATACATATTTGCGTACATACAAAGGACTGCGAACGATAGCCTAACTAAAAGTAATTTTTTGAAAGTTGTCTGATTAAAGTTATCTTTATGTATATTGTCATTAAATATTAATGATTTGGTCAAACAAAGAGCGATAACTTTGTATTTTGGGTTAAAATAGCTAATTTCTTAATATAAAATAACGGAAAACGGAAATGTTTTTAAAACATCTTTCCCCCCGAGAAACAAAAATTCCTTTTGAGGGGTTTTAATTATTGTTATTAAGCATATTTTTTACCAAAGGGTTTGTTTTTTTCACGGGGGGGGGGGGGACATATATGTATAGACCGAAATACATTCCAAAAAAAGAATTTTGCATCGTAAATTTTCGAAAAATAATTAACAGATATGAATTAAATGAAATTTTACTTTGAGACATATCGTAATTATGTTATTATTTAGTTTTTTATGCACATACTGGCCGCTTTATAATATTTTCCTCACTCATAGAGTCCGATTTCAATGAATTTGTTTTAAGACCCTGCGTTAGCAAAACTTTTGTTTAAAGATAAATTATTTGATTACACATTTTATTCTTATATAAATTGATTTGGATTTGATTATACTTTTTATTAGAAAACTTAGTTTTTGAATATCTGACAGAAATTCCGAAATATTTGGATGTAAAATGTAGGCGGGGAACGGGCGTTAGCGTTCGCAGTTCTTTCAACTCTTGCTTATTTTGTATATCTATTGTTACTAATAAAAGATGAAATACCAAGCAAGAACATCTACTCGATACAAGGCAGAATATAGCTTCCATTATAATTATTTTTACAAATCACGGGTGTATAACCAATAACCATTAAAATTTGTTTCTAGCCTCAATGCAGGGGAATTTTAAACTAGTATTACATGACTCTCAATTCAAGAGACCACACTAATATTTTTTAAATGAAAGATGCATCAGTTTAGGAACGTTCAATTGCCTTGATATTTTAAAGGTAAACACACGAGAGCCAGGCCATATTGCATGTAACTCTTACCATTTTCATAAGAGACCATCAGACTATTGAAATTAAAACTTCAAAAAAAAAAATAAATGCTGATGAACATAGTTTATTAATTTAAACTTATTTATTACAAACGTAATACTCTGTGATTGGAATTCTTAAAGCCTCTATAACATATATAGTTCAACAATTACCATTGAAATACCGATTAAAGCTCAATTTATTATTGCAATGTTAACTGTTCATGTGATATCAAAATACACCATGATTCTTGCAAAATGTTGGGGTTTTGATAAATTTACAATGATCTGATTAATACATGCTGTTTTTTTAAAAAAAAAAAAAAACCTGTTTTAATGATAAAAAAAATGTTTAGATTCTACAAATCTAACCGTATTGTATTAATTAAAAAAAACATCTATGATAATGTTAACACTGTTTTAATTTAAATGTATCCTGTTCAGTTAATTCAAGGAGTAATTCAACCAAAAGGTTTGATATTCCTCTCCATTCAACTATTTTAGGTGACCTTGCATGTTCAGGCGGCAGTGAAGAAATCGAGATTGATGGCTACGATCCAAGGGGTTTCAGATTTCCACCTAAAGGTTCCAATGGCTTTCCTGTGTAAGTTTTACAAGTATTTCGCTTCTCATTGTTGTAAGTTCACCTGAGACAAAGCTCTAATATAAAATCAATTATAGAAATTTAGTTTTTAGAAATTCAATAATCTTTCAATTGAGCAAACGGAAATTGCATGAAAATAATATCATTTAATATTTATTCATTTGATGAGATATCGGCGCTTCTGATTGGTCGAAAAATTTCTTTGATACCTGCATCAATAAAATTTTCGCCGGATCTACTTTTCTCAACTGTTCTGATCTAACAGTATTTATAGAACGGGAATTTCAAAAATAAACACTGTAAACAAAATGTAAAGTTGTGTCTGTTTTATTGTCAGCAAACAGAATACAACTTTATAAACACAAGAACTTAAAAGTTTAACCTTCAAAAATAAACAAAACACATTATTTGATTCACGAAATAGAAAATTAAGCGTCTTCTCACGATTTCGTCTGCTTAAGATCAATCAACATTTACAGCGAGACATGCTGTTCCTTCTCCAGGAAACAATAACTAACATATAGGTCTATAAACTTTCACGGTAATAATGCTGTTCAAATTTGGTAACGATAATTTTTAAATTTACACACGTACACGATCGGTCATCAGAATAAGCGTCGTAAAAAAAAATCTATGAGTAATGCATCAACTCCTTCAGCGCATTCCAAGCGGCAGATATACCATTTAAGTACATTAGTGGCTATCTAGTTACCACAACGTTTACAAAAGTCGCTTATACATACTATTCTTTGTCGACATATCAGCTATTTTCGTCCACGATCGCCTTTCCTTGGATGATTATGTCCAGTTGCATATTTCAGCGATCTCACATGAAAACTAGTTTTATTTGTATTACGAGTTTTTCTGCACAGTGAATAATATCACAAGCTATCGCATGTATTTTCCTTTCGTTTTCAATTCAACCGGTTCAACTTTTAACTCACGATTTGTGTTTATTCAATTAAATTTAGCTCAATAGCTTTGCATCAGCTGAAGGCGCATCCATTTTGAATATTTTTGCTGTTGTTGTTTTGTATTCATACGCGTCGCTTCATTTACATTATTTACATTTTTGATCAAAGACACTTCACATTTTTTTCATTTGAAAATGTTTTATTAAATGATAAGAAATGACGATAATAATTTTTCTATTGATCGACGTATCAAAGAAAAATTTGACCGGAAAACTACGCGCATTGATGAAAAAGTTTTCCGGTCAAATTTTTCTTTGATACGTCGATCAATAGAAAAATTATTATCTTCATTTCTTAATTCAGAGAAATAGAGAAAGATATGTTTTCTTTTTCAAAGTAAAAATTTATTGATATAAATTGTATTCTTTCTTTTACCATTTAGTTCAATTCAAATGGTTAAGACAGATTTGAAATCATTAAATCATCAAATCATGCTGTTTTGAATCGATTAGCATCTTGATTAAATGTAATATAAACATTTAAAATATCAAAAGTCCATTGAAATGAAAATAGCCTTAAATCGATTTTACAGATTATATATATATATTTATTTTGTAATTTGGTGCAAATTGCATGTTGATTGAAGTTGCTTGAAAGAATTTTAATATGTTGATATTTTTATCTCAATTTCCGGGTCTAGGCGAGCTTCGGCGCCTTTCAAGACAGATCAAAATGAAATTTTTTTTTACAAATCTACAATCTTTTATCTACTATCCTTAAATGTTTGAACTCGATATCTTTTATAATTTTGGAGAACGTAGAGGAACAAGCAACCTCTTTAAAAATCGTTAAAACGTCAATTTCTCAAAAACCTAAGTGACGTCATCAATATAATTAAAAAACCTATGAGGTTTAGATCATTATCTATCAAATCTGCAAGTTTCATGAAAATCAGTCGAGCCGTTTCTGAGAAAATGCGTGCACAAAATTTGTAAGAAAAAAAAATAACTAGACACGATAGTAACTAGACAAAAATAATAATAACTAGAAACGATCTCGTTACGAGTAACGAGTAGGTCTTCCGTTCAATTTTTTAAACGATTCCATTAAAATATCAAAGAAATTTCAGAATTTCCACTCAACCCCTCCCTTTCAGATAATGTATACGGTTGTCAATATCCTTTCAAATGCTTAACAAAGAGTTTTGCTTTATCACATACAGCACATTAAAGATTTAAGATTTTAGTCCCCTAATATCCCTAATGACGTCATCAGTGGGTGTGGCAATGGGTTTTACAAACTAATATTGTTACAATCAACAACTTTACTTCTATAATGGTTTACAAAATCCTAATCGTTTTAAGGTATTTGTAAGAGTTGTTTTTTAGTTATTTGTAATAGAAATTACGAGTCTCTTGGCCCCTAATTAAAGGGGCTAGCCCCTTTTTCTTGATTTCTGTGAAAAGGTCTTAAGAATACAGACATTTTGTGCTCTTACACCCATCTTAAATTGTTGTTCATTTTTGAGATACCAATGTTTGAATATTTTAGGGGCCAGACCTGTAGATCCCTAATGGGGACAGACATTGGTGTTGTGATAAGTGGAATCGATTTAAATCATAAATGCAAACATTTTCTCTTCTATGATGTCTAACAAAATATGTCTCCTTTTCTAGATATATTGCGTCAACGTTTATGTACTTTGGCCCCTAAAAATCCCTTGTTGCGTAATAAAGGGGCGTGGCAATGATTTTGTCTGATAGATATTGGTATTATCAACAACTTTGCTTCAATAATTGATACCAATATCTTTATCGTTTTTAAGTTATTTGTAATAGAATTTACGAGTCTCTTGGCCCCTGATGAAAGGGGTCAGCCCCTTTTTCTTGATTTCTTTGAAAAGGTCTTAAGAATACAAACATTTTTGCTCTTGCACCTATCTTAAATTGTTGTTCATGTTTGAGATACAAATGTTTGAATATTTTAGGGGCCAGCCCTGTAGTTCCCTAATGCGGACAGACATTAGTGTTTTGATAAGTGGAATCGATTTAAATCATTGATGCCAACATTTTCTTCTCTATGATGTCTAACAAAATATGTCTACTTCTCTTGATATATTGCGTCAAAGTTTAAGTATTTTGGCCCCTAAAAATACCGAATTACGTAATAAATGGGCGTTGCAATGATTTTTTCTAATAGATATTGGTACGATCAACAACTTTGCTTCTATAATGCATTACAAAATCTTTATCATTTTTAAGCTATTTGTTATAGAGTTTACGAGTGTCTTGGCCCCTAATTTAAGGGGCCAGCCCCTTTTTCTTAAATTGAATCGAAAGGTCTCATAAATTCTAACATTTTTTGTTCTGATATCTATTTAAAATTGTTCTTCATTTTTGAAATACAAATGTTTGAATATTTTAGGGGCCAGACCTCTAAATCCTTAATGGGGACGGAAATGAGTGTTTTGATAAGTGGAATCGATTTAAATCATAAATTCCAACATTTTCTCTTCTATCATGTCTAACAAAATATTTCTGCTTCTCTAGTTATATTGCGTCAAAGTTTAAGTACTCTGGCCCATAAAAATCCCTAATTACGTAATAAATGGGCGTGGCAATAATTTTTTCTAATAGATATTGGTACGATCAACAACTTTGCTTCTATAATGCATTACAAAATCATTATCGTTTTTAAGTTATTTGTATTAGAGTTTAAGAGTGCCTTGGCCCCTAAATAAAGGGGCCAGCCCCTTTTTCTTGATTTTGTTGGAACGAACTTTTGATTCTCTACCACTTTTGTTATATATGTCCTAACAAAATATCAACTGATAAAAATATATAAATCAAAACGTGTGAAATTTTTGAATGAAAATTCGTACCCAATTTTCGTGCCCAGGCGAGCTCCAAGAATCGGCGCAACAGGCATTAAACAACTACATGCTGCACAACTCCAGACTATCGTCTACCTATCCTGAAAATTTGATATTCATATCTCTAATGGTTTCCGAGTTTATAGCTGCACAAAATGGGTCGTCAAAAATTACAAAATGGCCGACAATTCGGTACCTGAAGTGACTACGAAAAAATTAAGAAAAATGTATGAAGTTTAGATCACGCCCTTACATCTGTGAAAAAATGGTTCAGATCGGTCGAATAGATTCCGAGAAATCGCGTGCACAAAATTTGGAAAATAATAATAATAATAATAAGAAACAGTACGAAAACAATAAGGTCTTCCGTTGGAAACGGAAGACCTTAATAACTAGATCCTTAATGGGGACAGAAATTCGTGTTTTGATAAGTGGAATCAATTTAAATCATTTATTCAAACATTTTCTCTTCTATGATGTTTAACAAAATATTTCTACTTCTCTAGTTATTTTTCGTCAAAGTTTAAGTACTTTGGCCCCTAAAAATCCCTAATTACGTAATAAATGGGCGTGGCAATGTTTTTTTCCTAATAGATATTGGTACGATCAACAACTTTGCTTGTATAATGCATTACAAAATCTTTATCGTTTTTAAGTTATTTGTAATAGAGTTTAAGAGTGCCTTGGCCCCTAATTTAAGGGGCCAGCTCCTTTTTCTTGATTTCTTTGAAAAGGTTTTAAGAATACTAACGTTTTTTGTTCTAACACCCGTCTAAAATTGTTGATCATTTTTGAGATACAAATGATTGAATATTTTAGGGGCCAGCCCTCTAGATCCTTAATGGGGACAGAAATGAGTGTTTTTATAAGTGGAATCGATTTAAATCATTAATTCAAACATTTTCTCTTCTATGATATCTAACAACATATGTATACTTCTCTAGTTATATTGCGTCAAAGTTTAAGTACTTTGGCCCCTAAAAATCCCTAATTACGTAATAAATGGGTGTGGCAATATTTTTTTCTAATAGATATTGGTACGATCAACAACTTTGCTTGTATAATGCATTACAAAATCTTTATCGTTTTTAAGTTATTCGTAACAGAGTTTAAGAGTGCCTTGGCCCCTAATTTAAGGGGCCAGCCCTTTTTTCTTGATTTCTTTGAAAAGGTCTTAAGAATACTAACAATTTTTGTTCTTACACCTATTTATAATTGTTGATCATTTTTTAGATACAAATGTTTGAATATTTTAGGGGCCAGACCTCTAAATCCTTAATGGGGACGGAAATGAGTGTTTTGATAAGTGGAATCGATTTAAATCATAAATTCCAACATTTTCTCTTCTATCATGTCTAACAAAATATTTCTGCTTCTCTAGTTATATTGCGTCAAAGTTTAAGTACTCTGGCCCATAAAAATCCCTAATTACGTAATAAATGGGCGTGGCAATAATTTTTTCTAATAGATATTGGTACGATCAACAACTTTGCTTCTATAATGCATTACAAAATCATTATCGTTTTTAAGTTATTTGTATTAGAGTTTAAGAGTGCCTTGGCCCCTAAATAAAGGGGCCAGCCTCTTTTTCTTGATTTCGTTGGAAAGAACTTTTGATTATCTACCACTTTTGTTATACATGTCTTAACAAAATATCAACTAATAAAAAGATATAAATCAAAACGTGTGAAAATTTTGAATGAAAATTCGTACCCAATTTTCGTGCCCAGGCGAGCTCCAAGAATCGGCGCAACAGGCATTAAACAACTACATGTTGCACAACTTCAAACTATCGTCTACCTATCCTAAAAATTTCATATTCATATCTCTTATGGTTTCCGAGTTTATAGCTGCACAAAATGGGTCGTCGAAAATTACAAAATGGCCGATAATTCGGTACCGGAAGTGACTACGAAAAAATTAAGAAAAATGTATTAAGTTTAGATCACGCCAAAACATCTGTGAAAAAATAAGTGAGATCGGTCGAATAGATTTCGAGAAATCTCGTGCACAAAATTAGGAAAAAAAAAATAATAATAAGAAACAGTACGAAAACAATAAGGTCTTCCGCTGGAAACGGAAGACCTTAATAATAATAAGAAACAGTACGAAAACAATAAGGTCTTCCGTTGGAAACGGAAGACCTTAATAACTAGATCCTTAATGGGGACAGAAATTCGTGTTTTGATAAGTGGAATCAATTTAAATCATTTATTCAAACATTTTCTCTTCTATGATGTTTAACAAAATATTTCTACTTCTCTAGTTATTTTTCGTCAAAGTTTAAGTACTTTGGCCCCTAAACATCCCTAATTACGTAATAAATGGGCGTGGCAATGTTTTTTTCCTAATAGATATTGGTACGATCAACAACTTTGCTTCTATAATGCATTACAAAATCTTTATCGTTTTTAAGTTATTTGTAATAGAGTTTAAGAGTGCCTTGGCCCCTAATTTAAGGGGCCAGCTCCTTTTTCTTGATTTCTTTGAAAAGGTTTTAAGAATACTAACGTTTTTTGTTCTAACACCCGTCTAAAATTGTTGATCATTTTTGAGATACAAATGATTGAATATTTTAGGGGCCAGCCCTCTAGATCCTTAATGGGGACAGAAATGAGTGTTTTTATAAGTGGAATCGATTTAAATCATTAATTCAAACATTTTCTCTTCTATGATGTCTAACAACATATGTATACTTCTCTAGTTATATTGCGTCAAAGTTTAAGTACTTTGGCCCCTAAAAATCCCTAATTACGTAATAAATGGGTGTGGCAATATTTTTTCCTAATAGATATTGGTACGATCAACAACTTTGCTTCTATAATGCATTACAAAATCTTTATCGTTTTAAAGTTATTCGTAACAGAGTTTAAGAGTGCCTTGGCCCCTAAAAAAAGGGGCCAGCCCCTTTTTCTTGATTTCTTTGAAAAGGTCTTAAGAATACTAACAATTTTTGTTCTTACACCTATTTATAATTGTTGATCATTTTTGAGATACAAATGTTTGAAAATTTTAGGGGCCAGCCCTCTAGATCCTTAATGGGGACAGAAATGAGTGTTTTGATATGTGGAATCACTTTAAATCATTAATTCAAACATCTTCTCTTCTATGATGTCTAACAAAATATTTCTACTTCTCTAGTTATATTGCGTCAAAGTTTAAGTACGTTGGCCCCTAAAAATCCCTAATTACGTAATAAATGGGTGTGGCAGTAATTTTTTTCTAATAGATATTGGTACGATCAACAACTTTGCTTCTATAATGCATTATAAAATCTTTATCGTTTTTAAGTTATTTGTAATAGAGTTTACGAGTGTTTTGGCCCCTAAATAAAGGGGCCAGCCCCTTTTTCTTGATTTTGTTGGAAAGAACTTTTGATTCTCTACCACTTTTGTTATATATGTCCTAACAAAATATCAACTGATAAAAATATATAAATCAAAACGTGTGAAATTTTTGAATGAAAATTCGTACCCAATTTTCGTGCCCAGGCGAGCTCCAAGAATCGGCGCAACAGGCATTAAACAACTACATGCTGCACAACTCCAGACTATCGTCTACCTATCCTGAAAATTTGATATTCATATCTCTAATGGTTTCCGAGTTTATAGCTGCACAAAATGGGTCGTCAAAAATTACAAAATGGCCGACAATTCGGTACCTGAAGTGACTACGAAAAAATTAAGAAAAATGTATGAAGTTTAGATCACGCCCTTACATCTGTGAAAAAATGGTTCAGATCGGTCGAATAGATTCCGAGAAATCGCGTGCACAAAATTTGGAAAATAATAATAATAATAATAAGAAACAGTACGAAAACAATAAGGTCTTCCGTTGGAAACGGAAGACCTTAATAACTAGATCCTTAATGGGGACAGAAATTCGTGTTTTGATAAGTGGAATCAATTTAAATCATTTATTCAAACATTTTCTCTTCTATGATGTTTAACAAAATATTTCTACTTCTCTAGTTATTTTTCGTCAAAGTTTAAGTACTTTGGCCCCTAAAAATCCCTAATTACGTAATAAATGGGCGTGGCAATGTTTTTTTCCTAATAGATATTGGTACGATCAACAACTTTGCTTGTATAATGCATTACAAAATCTTTATCGTTTTTAAGTTATTTGTAATAGAGTTTAAGAGTGCCTTGGCCCCTAATTTAAGGGGCCAGCTCCTTTTTCTTGATTTCTTTGAAAAGGTTTTAAGAATACTAACGTTTTTTGTTCTAACACCCGTCTAAAATTGTTGATCATTTTTGAGATACAAATGATTGAATATTTTAGGGGCCAGCCCTCTAGATCCTTAATGGGGACAGAAATGAGTGTTTTTATAAGTGGAATCGATTTAAATCATTAATTCAAACATTTTCTCTTCTATGATGTCTAACAACATATGTATACTTCTCTAGTTATATTGCGTCAAAGTTTAAGTACTTTGGCCCCTAAAAATCCCTAATTACGTAATAAATGGGTGTGGCAATATTTTTTTCTAATAGATATTGGTACGATCAACAACTTTGCTTCTATAATGCATTACAAAATCTTTATCGTTTTAAAGTTATTCGTAACAGAGTTTAAGAGTGCCTTGGCCCCTAAAAAAAGGGGCCAGCCCCTTTTTCTTGATTTCTTTGAAAAGGTTTTAAGAATACTAGCATTTTTTGTTCTAACACCCGTCTAAAATTGTTGATTATTTTGAGATACAAATGATTGAATATTTTAGGGGCCAGCCCTCTAGATCCTTAATGGGGACAGAAATGAGTGATTTGATAAGTGGAATCGATTTAAATCATTAATTCAAACAGTTTCTCTTCTATGATGTCTAACAAAATATGTCTACTTCTCTAGTTATATTGCGTCAAAGTTTAAGTACTGTGGCCCCTAAAAATCCCTAATTACGTGATAAATGGGCGTGGCAATAATTTGTTCTAATAGATATTGGTACGATCAACAACTTTGCTTGTATAATGCATTACAAAATCTTTATCGTTTTTAAGTTATTCGTAACAGAGTTTAAGAGTGCCTTGGCACCTAATTTAAGGGGCCAGCCCTTTTTTCTTGATTTCTTTGAAAAGGTCTTAAGAATACTAACAATTTTTGTTCTTACACCTATTTATAATTGTTGATCATTTTTGAGATACAAATGTTTGAATATTTTAGGGGCCAGACCTCTAAATCCTTAATGGGGACGGAAATGAGTGTTTTGATAAGTGGAATCGATTTAAATCATAAATTCCAACATTTTCTCTTCTATCATGTCTAACAAAATATTTCTGCTTCTCTAGTTATATTGCGTCAAAGTTTAAGTACTCTGGCCCCTAAAAATCCCTAATTACGTAATAAATGGGCGTGGCAATAATTTTTTCTAATAGATATTGGTACGATCAACAACTTTGCTTCTATAATGCATTACAAAATCATTATCGTTTTTAAGTTATTTGTATTAGAGTTTAAGAGTGCCTTGGCCCCTAAATAAAGGGGCCAGCCTCTTTTTCTTGATTTCGTTGGAAAGAACTTTTGATTATCTACCACTTTTGTTATACATGTCTTAACAAAATATCAACTAATAAAAAGATATAAATCAAAACGTGTGAAAATTTTGAATGAAAATTCGTACCCAATTTTCGTGCCCAGGCGAGCTCCAAGAATCGGCGCAACAGGCATTAAACAACTACATCTTGCACAACTTCAAACTATCGTCTACCTATCCTAAAAATTTCATATTCATATCTCTTATGGTTTCCGAGTTTATAGCTGCACAAAATGGGTCGTCGAAAATTACAAAATGGCCGATAATTCGGTACCGGAAGTGACTACGAAAAAATTAAGAAAAATGTATTAAGTTTAGATCACGCCAAAACATCTGTGAAAAAATAGTTGAGATCGGTCGAATAGATTTCGAGAAATCTCGTGCACAAAATTAGGAAAAAAAAAAAATAATAATAAGAAACAGTACGAAAACAATAAGGTCTTCCGCTGGAAACGGAAGACCTTAATAATAATAAGAAACAGTACGAAAACAATAAGGTCTTCCGTTGGAAACGGAAGACCTTAATAACTAGATCCTTAATGGGGACAGAAATTCGTGTTTTGATAAGTGGAATCAATTTAAATCATTTATTCAAACATTTTCTCTTCTATGATGTTTAACAAAATATTTCTACTTCTCTAGTTATTTTTCGTCAAAGTTTAAGTACTTTGGCCCCTAAACATCCCTAATTACGTAATAAATGGGCGTGGCAATGTTTTTTTCCTAATAGATATTGGTACGATCAACAACTTTGCTTCTATAATGCATTACAAAATCTTTATCGTTTTTAAGTTATTTGTAATAGAGTTTAAGAGTGCCTTGGCCCCTAATTTAAGGGGCCAGCTCCTTTTTCTTGATTTCTTTGAAAAGGTTTTAAGAATACTAACGTTTTTTGTTCTAACACCCGTCTAAAATTGTTGATCATTTTTGAGATACAAATGATTGAATATTTTAGGGGCCAGCCCTCTAGATCCTTAATGGGGACAGAAATGAGTGTTTTGATATGTGGAATCACTTTAAATCATTAATTCAAACATCTTCTCTTCTATGATGTCTAACAAAATATTTCTACTTCTCTAGTTATATTGCGTCAAAGTTTAAGTACGTTGGCCCCTAAAAATCCCTAATTACGTAATAAATGGGTGTGGCAGTAATTTTTTTCTAATAGATATTGGTACGATCAACAACTTTGCTTCTATAATGCATTATAAAATCTTTATCGTTTTTAAGTTATTTGTAATAGAGTTTACGAGTGTTTTGGCCCCTAAATAAAGGGGCCAGCCCCTTTTTCTTGATTTTGTTGGAAAGAACTTTTGATTCTCTACCACTTTTGTTATATATGTCCTAACAAAATATCAACTGATAAAAATATATAAATCAAAACGTGTGAAATTTTTGAATGAAAATTCGTACCCAATTTTCGTGCCCAGGCGAGCTCAAAGAATCGGCGCAACAGGCATTAAACAACTACATGCTGCACAACTCCAGACTATCGTCTACCTATCCTGAAAATTTGATATTCATATCTCTAATGGTTTCCGAGTTTATAGCTGCACAAAATGGGTCGTCAAAAATTACAAAATGGCCGACAATTCGGTACCTGAAGTGACTACGAAAAAATTAAGAAAAATGTATGAAGTTTAGATCACGCCCTTACATCTGTGAAAAAATGGTTCAGATCGGTCGAATAGATTCCGAGAAATCGCGTGCACAAAATTTGGAAAATAATAATAATAACTAGAGCAAAGCTCGTTGCAAAGCAACGAGTGGGTCTTCCGTTCATGTCGGAAGTAAAGCTGGAAGTTCCTGTTTGAAGCAGAGCTCTTAAACCAATAACAAGAGAAACGATAATAAAAAGATGAAAAAAATCGAATTATTCCTGGTACGACTTAACAAAATCCGAATGATTTTAAGTACGAATTAACAAAAACCTTTCTGATTTCAAGAACGACTTAACAAAAAAAATCCGAATGTGTTCAAGTACGACTTAACAATATTTTTGGTACGAGTTAATTTTACTTTGAACATAACGCTATTTTCTTAACAAAGAACGTGGAATCAAAATTTCCGGAAAACTCAATTTTTAAATTCCAATATTATTGTATTGCATCGTCTGATTTTAAAACGGATTTCAGTTTAAAATCAAGCATAAAAAAGGCTTCTTTGTTGCTTTATGATTAATATCAAATTATTGGTGAGAAAAAAGTTATTATAAAAAGACTTAATAGCCCTTCTGGCACCTAATTTGAGGGGTCAGCCCCTTTTTCTTGATATCAAATAAAAGGTATCGTTAATTTAAACATCTTTTGTTCTACAAGTGTTCACAAATTGTAAAACGTTATCGAGATATCTAAACAACTGTGTTTTAGGGGCTGACCTTTTAACCCCTTATCGGGGCCACTAACAACAAAATTGTTGGTATCATATTGTTAAGAACATTATTTTGAAGAACTTTTGTTCTACATTGCTTTTCAAAATATTTCTCCTTTTTCAGATATTAATGATCAAAGTTTTCAACTTCTGGCCCCTTGAAACCCCAAATTACGTAACATATGACTTTGGTATGATACTGTATAGATAAACAGCTGTACAATGAGCATTTTTGCTTCTATAAATAATAACAAAATATTTTTCAGTAAATAGTTATTATAAAAAGACTTTAGAGCCCCCTTGGCCCCTAATATGAGGGGCCAGCCCCTTTTTCTTGATATGAAATTAAAGGTCTTGCAAATATAAACATACTTTGTTCAACAAGTGTTTAGGAATTGTTAACCTTTCTGAAGATATCTGTATAAATGTGTTTTAGGGGCCGACCCTTAAACTCCTTACCGGGGCCACCAACAACAAAATTTTAGTTTTCGTATTGTTGAGAACATTATTTTAAACAACTTTTGTTCTACAGTGCTATTCAAAATAGTTCTCCTTTTTCTGATATTAATGATCAAATTTTTCAACTTCTGGCCCCTTGAAACCCCTTATTACGTAACATATGACTAAGGTATTGAACTGAATAGATAAACAGCTGTTCAGTGAACATTTTTGCTTCTATAATTAATAACAAAATATTGTTCAGTAAACAGTTATTATAAAAAGACTTTAGAGCCATCTTGGCCCCTAATATGAGGGGCCAGCCCCTTTTTCTTGATATCAAATTAAAGGTCTTGCAAAATTAAACAACTTTTGCATTACATGTGTTCACAAAATATTTATACATCAAAAGATATTACAGGAAATGTGCGAAAATTTCGTGAAAAAATTTGGTGCTAATTTTCAGGTTCAGGCGAGCTTTGAGGCCTTGAGCAATTTTCATAATTGAAAGCATGGGGGTACATCTACATACATTCATGTACAATCCCTGAAAATTTCAAGCTTCTATCTTGATTAGTTTTGGAGGAGATGCGTGGACAAAATGACCCTTAAAACTTTACAAAATCGTCAATATCTGAAACCGGAAATGACGTCATCATTTGAAAATTTATTAATATGTAGCACCGATCATGCTTTATCAGTCCTGAAAATTTTGTGCATATCGGTTGTATCGTTTTTGAGAAATAGCGCTCCAAAAAAGTCAGAAAAAGAAAAAAAAGAATAATAAAGAAAAAGAAACCGTAGAATAACAAGAGGGTCTTCCGTTGGAAACGGAAGACCCTAATAATAAGAAACAGTACGAAAACAATAAGGTCTTCCGTTGGAAACGGAAGACCTTAACTAGATACGACCTCGTTACGAGTAACGAGTAGGTCTTCCGTCTGATTTTTTTTATATTTTGAATGATGCCATGAAATATTGATACAATTTCATATTTAACACCCCCCCCCCCCCCAAAAATAAAATATTGGATAAAAATCCCTAATTACGCCAAACATGGGCCTGACGATAAGTTTTTTTCAAACCGATAATGTAGTGTTCAACAACTTTGATTCTATAATGCATAACAAAATATTTATCGTTTTTAAGTTATTCGTAATAGACTTTACGAGTCTCTTGGTCCCTAATTAAAGGGGCAAGCCCCTTTTTCTTGATTTTATTGGAAAGAACTTTTGATTATCTACCACTTTTGTTATATATAATTTAACAAAATGTCAACTGATAAAAAGATACAGATCAAAACGTATGACAATTTTGAATGAAAATTCGTACCCAATTTTTGTGCTTAGGCGAGCTCCATGAAATGGCGCCACTGGGGTAAAACAATACAATAGTGCACAACTTCAAACTATAGACTACCTATCCTGAAAATTTCGTATTCATATCTTTAATAGTTTCTGAGATCAGCTCTGCACAAAATAGGTCGTAAAAAGGTAGAAAATTCGCCGTAACTCGGTACCAGAAGTGACGATTTCAAAATTTCAAAAAACGTCTAAAACTATGACCACCGGCAATCATCTGTGAAAAAATGGTCAAAATCGGCTGAATAGTTTTTGAGAAATCGCGTGCACAAAATTTGTGGAAAAAAATAATAAGAAGAAACAGTACGAAAACAATAAGGTCTTCCGTTGGAAACGGAAGACCTTAAAAATGGGGAAAAAGAAACCGAACGAAAACAATAAGGTCTTCCGTTGGAAACGGAAGACCTTAACTAGACACGATCTCGTTGCGAGAAACGAGGGGGTCTTCCGTTCGATCTTTAGAAGGTGATATGACATCATTGAATTTGATTTTTGATAACAAAACATGATTTGGAAATAGGAGTGGAGTACTAATGGGTTTTTTGGATCGCTTCTTATAAGCTCTTTTACATAGCCTTTTCAAATATATGCATTTCTTCCAATCGAAATAAAAAAAGATTAAACTTTATTACCTCTAGCCCCTAAATACCCTAGTAGGGTAAACGGATGAGAACATATTTACATTGTAAAGATATATAAACGATTTATTTTGCTTCTAAAACGTTTAACAAAATATCTCTCAGTAAAGGGCTACAGATGAAAGACTTTAAAGCCCCTTGGTCCCCATATTTGAGGAGCCAGCCCCTTTTTCTTGATATCAAATGAAAGGTCATTTAATTCTTAACACATTTTGTTATATCAGTGTTTATTAATTTGTTACTGAAAGGTTATTAAATTCTAAACAAATTTTGTTCAAAAAGTGTATAGAAATTCGTTACCGTTCTGGAGATATATGAGAAAGAAGGTTTTAGGGGCCGATCCCTTTTCTCCTTAAAAGGGCCGTTTGATGAAATTTTGAAGGTTGCATTTTGTTAAAAACATCATTTTGAACAACCTTTCTTCTGTATTGCATTACAAAATATTTTTCCTTTCTGAGTTATTGGTGATCAAAAGTTTGGACTTTTGGCCCCTAAAAACCCCTAATTACATAACACATGATAAAATCATACATGTAACATTACTTGGATACATACAAATGTAACTGTATGATAAACATATTTGCTTCTATAACCTTTCACAAAATATCTCTCAGTAAAGGGCTACAGATTAAAGACTTAAGAGCCATTTGGTCCCCTTATTTGAGGAGCCAGCCCCTTTTTCTTGATATCAAATGAAAGGCAATTTAATTCTAAACAAATTTTGTTTAGAAATTCGTTACCGTTCTAGAGATATATGAGAATGAAGGTTTTAGGGCCGATCCCAAATCTCCTTATAGGGGCCGTTTAACGAAATTTTGAAGGCTGCATTTTGTTGAGAACATCATTTTGAACAACTTTTCTTTTGTACTGCATTTTAGAATATTTTTTCTTTCGGAGATATGGGTGATCAAAATTTTGAACTTTTGCCCCCTAAAAACCCTTAATCACGTGACACGTGATAAAATCATTACATTACTTGGATACATAACTGTAAGATAAACACATTTGCTTCTATAACCTTTCACAAAATATCTCCCAGTAAAGGGCTACAGATAAAAGTCTTAAGAGCCCTTTGGTCTCCTAATTGGAGGAGCCAGCCCCTTTTTCTTGATATCAAATGAAAGGTCCTGTAAATATAAACCTTTTTTACAATACATGTCTTAACAAAATATTTTTCAGAAAAGAGATAAACAAAGAAAACCAAAAAAAAATACGGCATTTTCTTTTAACTCAATTTTTGGGTCCAGGCGAGCTTCGGCGCCTTTCAAGCCAGATAAAAATGAAATAAAATTGCACATCTACAATCTTTCGTCTACTATCCCTGAAAGTTTAAACTCAATATCTTTTATAGTTTAGGAGAAGTAAGAGTAACAAGCCACCCCTCTAAAAATCGCTAAAACGTCAATATCTCAAAAACGGAAGTGACGTCATCAATATATTTAATACCTATAAGGTTTCGATGACTATCTATCATATCTGAAAGTTTCATGAAAATCGGTCGAGCCGTTTCTGAGTAATCGCGTGCACAAAATTTGTAAGAAAAAAAAGAAAAATAACTATATACGACCTCGTTACGAGTAACGAGGAGGTCTTCCGTCCGATTTTTTTTTAGTTTAAATAATACCATGAAATATCGATACAATTTCAAAATTCCCCACCCCCCAATTTTAAGATAAAGAATAAAAACCCTGATTACGTTAAACATGGGTCTGACGATGACTTTTTCAAACCGATAATGTAGAGATCAACAACTTTGATTTTAAAATGCATAAAAGAAAAGTTATCGTTTTCAAGTTATTCGTAATAGATTTAACTAGTCTCTTAGTCCCTAATTAAAGGGGCCATCCCCTTTTTCTTGACTTTATTGGATAGAACTTTTAATTCTCTACATCTTTTGTTCTTTATGTCTTAACAAAATATCAACTGATAAAAAGATACTGATCAAAACATATGAAAATTTTGATTCGAAATCCGTACCCCATTTTCGTGCCTAAGCGAGTTCCAAGAAATAGCGCCACTGGTGCAAAACAACTAAATAGTGCACAACTTCAAACCATGTTCTACATATCCTGAAAATTTCAAAGTCATGTCTCTAATAGTTTCTGAGATCAGCTCTGCACAAAATTGGTCGTAAACAATTACAAAATCGACCGTAAATCCGGACCGGAAGTGACGACGACAAAAAATTCAAAAACATTTAAAATTCAGATAATGTCCCATCATCTGTGAAAAATTTGTTGAGATCAGTCGAGTAGTTTTCGAGAAATCGCGTGCACAAAATTTGGAAAAAAAATAAATAAACAGTACGAAAACAATAAGGTCTTCCGTTGGAAACAGAAAACCTTAATAATAACTAGACACGATCTCGTTGCGAGCAACGAGGAGGTCTTCCGTCCGATTTTTAGAAGAAAATATGACATCATCGACTTTGATTTTCGACAAAAAGGAGTGAAGTACTAATGCTTTATTGTATCGCTTTTTATAAGTTCTATTCCATTGCTTTTTAAAATACTTGCATTTCTTCCAATTAAGAATGAAAAGATTAAACTTGTTGACATCTGGTCCCTAAAAACCCTAATTGGGTAACGCAAGAGAAAATCACTATATTGTTGGGATATATCAACGTATTATACCTAATCTAGCTTTAATAACCTTTCACAAGATGGCTCTCATTAAAGGGCTATAGATAAACATTTTTAGAGCCCTTTGATCCCCTAATTTAATGGGCCAGCCCCCTTTTTTCTTGGAATCAAATAAAAGGACATTTAATTCTGAACAAATTTTGTCAAAAAGTGTGTAAAAATTCGTTACCTTTCTGGAGATATATGAGAAAGAAGGTTTTAGGGGCCGATCACTTATAGGGGCCGTTTAACGAAAATTTGAAGGTTGCATATTGTTAAGAACATCCTTTTAAGGTAGCTCCCTACTCGTAAAATTCTCTGAGGAAAGTTGAAAAACCGAACTGATTTCGATTTAATAGACTTAAATGTCATCAATTGTTAGAAAAAATATACATGTCATCACACTTTTTGAGATGCCAGATAAACATAAACTAAAGCATATTTTAGCATTAGAAAAATGTATTTTTTTTCTGTCAAAAGTAAAATCTTGTAGGCAGAAATTTGTTTTTCTTGTTTAATTTTAATGTCAACTTTATCAGAAAACTAAAATTACAAAAATATTTTAAAAATAATCGTTGGAATAAGAAAAACTATAGCATTTAGACATACAACTGAGAGAAAAGTCAGAAAAGAGTTATTTCCCCTTTGCATAGATAAAATATATGAAAATTTGGAAATTTAGTATAAAATTAAGTGCAAAAATATCTTTAACCTACCAATAATTCTAATTACATCCATGTGATTATATTCACATAAAATAAATAAAACTATCTTGCACAATTTTTAAAGAATTCAAAGTTTTACAAAAAAGTGTGACGTCACAGAACACTGGATCTACTTTAAACAATTTTTTTTTGTATTGCATTTCCAAATATTTTTTCTTTCTGAGATATGGGTGATCAAAATTTTGGACTTTTGGCCCCTAAAAAACCCTTAATTACGTAACACATAATAAAATCATTACATTGCTTGAATACACAACTGTGAGATAAACAAATTTGCTTCTATAATCTTTCACAAAATATCTCTCAGTAAAGGGCTACAGATTAAAGACGTATAGCCCTTTGGTCCCCTTATTTGAGGGGTCAGCCCCTTTTTCTTGATATTAAATGAAAGGTCATTTAATTCTAAACAAATTTTGTTCAACAAGTGTTTAGAAAACCGATACCATTCTTAAGATATATGAGAAAGAAGGTTTTAGGGGCGGATCCCTTATCCCCTTATAGGGGCCGTTTAAAGAAATTCTAAAGGTTGCATATTGTTTAGAACATTAATTTAAACAACTTTTCTTCTGTATTGCATTACAAAATATTTTTCCTTTCTGAGATATGGGGGACCGAAATTTTGGACTCTTGGCCCCTAAAAACCCTCAATTACGTAACACATAATAAAATCATTACATTGCTTGGATACATAACTGTGAGATGAACATATTTGCTTCTATAATCTTTCACAAAATATCTCTCAGTAAAGGGCTACAGATGAAAAACTTTAGAGCCTTTTGGTCCCCTTTTAAAGGGGCCAGCCCCATTTTCTTGATATTAAATGAAAGGTCATTTAATTCTAAACAATTTTTGTTCAACAAGTGTTCAGAAAATCGTTACCGTTCTGGAGATATATTAGAAAGAAGATTTTAGGGGCCGATCCCTTATCTCCTTATAGGGGCCGTTTAACGAAATTTTGAAGGTTGCATATTGTTAAAAACATTGATTTGAACAATTTTTCTTCTGTACTGCATTATAAAAAAAATTTCATTTCTAAAATATGGATGATCGAAATTTTGGACTTTTGGCCCAGAAAAACCCTTAATTACGTAACTCATAATAAAATCATTACATTGCTTGGATACATAACTGTGAGATAAACATATTTGCTTTTATAACCTTTCACAAAATATCTCTCAGTAAAGGGCTACATATTAAACACTTTAGAGCCCTTTGGTTCCCTTATTTGAGAGACCAGCCCCTTTTTCTTGATTTCAAATGAAAGGTCCTGTAAAGAGAAACTTTTTTTACATCACATGTTTTAACAAAATATTTTTTAGAAAAGAGATAATCAAAGAAAACCAGAAAAAATTACGACGTTTTTTCAATCTCAATTTTCGGGTCCTGGCGAGCTTCGGGGCCTTTCAAGTCAGATCAAAATGAAAATAAAATTGCAAATCTACAATCTTTTGTCTACTATCCCTGAAAGTTTGAACTCAATATCTTTTATAGTTTAGGAGAACGTAGAGGAACAAGCGACCCTCTAAAAATCGCTAAAACGTCCATTTCTTAAAAACGGAAATGACGTAATCAATGTAATAAAAAACCTATAAGGTTTAAGTTATTATCTATCAGATCTGAAAGTTTCATGAAAATCGGTCGAGCCGTTTCTGAGAAATCGCGTGCACAAAATTTGTAAGAAAAAAAAATAAAAATAATAATAACTAGACACGATCTCGTTGCGAGCAACGAGGAGGTCTTCCGTCTGATTTTAGAATTTGAGATATATGTTAGATCTTGATTTTGCTAAACATGATTTAGAATAGAAAAACGGGGTCTACATTCTAAGGGCCAGAGACTATTTTGTTTCAAGGATAAGAGCTTTGTTCAACAAGTGTTTAGAAATTCGTCACCGTTCTTGAGATATCTGAGAAAAAATTTTTTTGGGGCCAGTCCTTTACCTCCTTATTGGAGCCGCTGAACCAAATTTTGAAGGTTGCATTTTGTAAAGTACATCATTTTGAGTATCTTTTCTTCT